>NC_053434.1:67388383-67489418 GCF_007990345.1 Gossypium hirsutum | reverse complement strand
TTTCTAAGCTCTTCGGCTTTACAAGCTCGTTCAACAAGTACCACGAACTCTTGTATTTCAAGAACGCCAAGAATTTTATATTCATCATCCATCTCGAAGCTTACAATAATAGAAAACATTCCGAGGTATTGCTAACTAACAATTTTCGCTCGTAATCAGTAACCGACATGGACCTTGCTTAGCTCAAGAAATTCCTTCCGTTTTTGATCAACAATCTCTGACTGATATACTTTTCCGAACTCAGTTTGGAAAAACTCCCAAGTTACTTGCTCTCGGGGCACAATAGAAGTCAGAGTACTCCACCAATAGTAGGCAGAATCACGTAGCAAGGAGATAGCACACTTTAGGCATTCATCGGTGTACAAGATAGCTCATCGAGTACCCGGATAGTGTTGTCCAGCCAAAATTCAGCTTGCTCGGCATCATCGCTATCCATAGCCTTAAATTCAGTAGCCCCATGTTTTCGGATTCTGTCAACTGGGGGCTTATTTGACCTTATTTGGTCCGTTACCGGTGGTATTGTAGGTGCGGGGGTAGTATTTGTCGGGAATGGAGGTTGTGGAACAGCCAATTAGTTCGAATGTATTGGTTAAACCAATCATTCATCACGCTATAGAATGCTTGTCTAGCTTCATCATTCTGATTACTAGCATTAGGTTGAGAGTCCGCCGCACTGTCCTTGTGCGGGAGTAGGCGCTACACTCTCAAGATCATCAGCTACTTCTCGTCACGATCGGGATCCATTACTATAAATAAACACATTTACGATTGTCAGAAATCACCACACTATCAAGTAATCACATAAAATGGCATGTATAGCTAGACCCAAAACATTACGGTAGTCCTAGAATCGACTAAACCGTAGCTCTGATACCAATAAAATGTAACACCCCGAACCCGAGACCGACACCGGAGTCGGACACGAGATGTTAACAAACTTTGAAAATTTTTTTTCCAGACACTGCCCAGTCTGAGTACTAGTCGCTTCAAAAATCATATCTTGAGTTTCACAACTCAAAAATAAGTTTTGTGATTTTTCCCTGAAACTAGACTCATGTCCCACCTATGGATTTTTTTCTAGAATTTTTGGTCGGGCCAATTAGTACAGTTTATTAGTCAAAGTCTCCCATGTTACAGGGGTCGACTACACTGACCTTTTCCCATTACGACTGGGATATCTCTCTGCACAGAGCTTCAATACTGATGCCGTTTGTTTCTATGGAAACTAGACTCAGAGAGGAATCCATACATATATGGTATGACCCCTAATTATCTCTGGTCAATTTATAGTGAATTTCCAAAGGCGGAATAGTGAATCCAGAAACTGTTCTGGCCCTGTTCCACAAGAACCCGAATATCTCTTTCTGTACTGTTCCTATAATTGTTTCGTTACTTCCATATGAAAGTAGACTCATCAAGGTTCGATTACATAATTTATTCACTATTTAATTCCACTCCTACAAATTCTTGTGATTTTTCCAATCCACACCACTGCTTCTATCAGCTTCTGTTTTCAAAGTGAACCTTACCTAATTTGGGGTTTCATGGACCAACTAGGGCCTTGTCATACATAAGCCCACATATGATCATACTTAGCCATTCTAGTGGCTGATCATTTGCTCAACACTTCCATTCCAACATAGTTACATCATGAAACCATCTATACATTCATAAATACGAATGGTCTAATGCCATACTCCACTTCTACAAGCCATTTTCGCATGGCTGTACACTTATACATTTCATAAAGTACTCGAAAGACAACAATGGGTAGTCCTATACATGCCATAACAAAATTCAACCAAAATAGTACCCAAAAGAGCCTTTGATAGTGTGGGCGACTTCGACTTCAAGATCCCGAGTCCGATAGCTGGAGAACCAAAAATCTATAAAACAGAGGAGCAATGTAACGAGTAAGCAATTTATGCTTAGTAAGTTTGAGCAAGGAATTCCAGCATAAACAAAGAATATCACACATTTAGCTAAACGGAATATTTCATAATACGCAATTTATCGATATTAAACTTGCTTCACAACATTAACAACCCTTATGCACATACACAATAGACTAACTTTAGCCGAAGGCCGATAGCTCGTTTATCAACTGAGCGAACATTTATTCGTAAGGGCTCGATTGAATTCAACACATACGTAACATATCCCCATATTGGGATGTTTTTCGAGTATTCGCTGGAATTTTACAGCAAGCTCATTCATTACCAAATCACGTACCTTCGGGATTTAACCGGATATAGCTCCTCGTTCAAATGCCTTCGGGACATAGCCCGGTTTTAGTAACTCACACAATGCCTTCGGGACGTAACCCGGATTTATCAACTCGCACGAATGCCTTCGGGACTTAACCCGGCTTTAATAACTCGCACGAATGCCTTCGGGACTTAACCCGGATTTAGTATCTCGCACAAAGGCCTTCGGATCTTAGTCCGGATATATTCGCTTAGCACAAAGCCTTCGGGACTTAGCCCGGACAGCATTCAATTAATTATGCACATCTAACAATAATTCATGGTACATTCATATTTCATTTTCGTTTACGAAACTCAACACAAGGCACATATTGTCCTTGCACATTCGGCTTAATAGCCACACATAGAGCATGATTTAATCACATCGAAATTTAAGCTCTCTTACTCAAGAACTTACCTCGGGTGTTGTCGAACGATTCCGCTAGCTATTCAACCACTTTTTCCTTCCCTTTATCGGTTTTATTTCCCCTTTGCTCTTGAGCTTAATCAAACAAATAAATTGATTTCATCATTTAGGCATCAAAAGATGAACACAAGGCACTTAGCCCATATTTATACATTAGACATTAAAGTCTCATACATGCAAAAATCATGCATCAACACAACATATTAGCTAATTTCTTTGCCCTTGGCCGAATATGCATGTCCATTTTTGGGGTCGATTTCAACACTTAATACACACATATACACACTAGTAAAGCATCCTCCCCCTTTTCATCAATTTAACACATGCATTGCTCATTAACATGCAAAGTTACATTCGGCCTTAGCACACATCTTGCTAGCCGATTCTTCTCCATTTAGCAACCAATGCACATATGTGCTCACACAAAAAAAATGCTAAAAAGGAGGTTCAAGAATCATCAAGCCATCATCACATGCATCATTAACAAGCTTCATATTTTGCATGCAATGGCATTAACACAACCTCCACCTAGGCCGAATCTTAACTCATCCTCATGCCTCATCACCACAACATCAAACATCAACCAAGAATGATTCATCCATGGTCAAGTGCCATTTCCATCACATAGCAAGATTTAGACCATGGGTTAGGTAGAACTCAAGCTAACAACTAAAACATGCATGCCTCTCATGGAACATCATCAAACATACATTAGCCTAGCTACATGCATGGCCGAATCTCTTCACCTTTCTTCTTCTTTCCTCCTTAAAATTTTTGGCCAAGGATGAACCAAAGGATGAGAAAATTTTTCTTTGTTTTTCTTTCTAGTTTTTGGCAAGCATGAAGATGAGAAAAGGATGAACAAAATTCCCCCCCTTTCTCTTCTTTAGCTCACGGCAATGGGGGGACAAACACTACACACACATTTTTTTTCTTTTGTTTTCCATTTCTTTATTACCCATACTCCTTATTTTATTCTTCCACTAACAAAACATGTTTCATGACATGTTTTGCCCATCCTTCCTTGTCATGGCCGGCCACTACTCATTAGGGGGGAATTTGACATGCAAGTCCCCCCCTTTGTCCACATGCACTAATAGGTCCTCACACATTGACCTATCACATTTTAGAATTTTCTCACATAAGTCCTATTGACTAAATTCACATGAAATCAACCAAATTGAAGCTTGAAATTTTCACACATTCATAATTACATATTCTACACAATAAGTATCACATTCAAACATTTCGGTGACTCGGTTTAGCGGTCCCGAAACCACTTCCCGACTAGGGTCAACTTTGGGCTGTCACAACTCTCCCCCACTTAAGAAATTTTCGTCCCCGAAAATCTTACCGGTAAATAGGTTTGGGTATCGTTCTTTCATCGAGCTCTCGGTCTCCCAAGTTGCTTCCTTGATCCCGTGTTTGAGCCATAACACCTTTACTAGCGGAACTCTTTTGTTTCGCAACTCCTTCACTTCACGAGCTAGGATACGCATCGGTTCTTCTTCATAGCTCATGTCGACTTGAATTTCAACCTCTGATGGGCTAATTATATGCGATGGATCAGATCGATAGCGTCGAAGCATCGAAACATGAAAGACGTCATGAATCTTTTCAAGCTCCGGGGGCAAAATCAATCTATACGCAACCGGACCAACTCGTTCGGAGATTTTGTACGGCCCAATGAATCTTGGGCTCAACTTGCCCTTACGGCCGAACCTGAGTATCTTTTTCCAAGGTGAAACCTTAAGGAACACTTTGTCTCCCACCTGATACTCGATGTCTTTTCGTTTCAAATCTGCGTACGATTTCTGACGATCCGTGGCTACCTTCAGACTTTCACGGATTACCTTTACTTTCTGTTCAGCATCTCTAATCAAATCAACTCCGAAAATTTTGCTTTCACCGAGCTCGGTCCAAAACAATGGTGTACAGCATTTACGACCGTACAAAGCCTCGTAAGGTGCCATCTTAATACTTGATTGAAAACTATTGTTGTAAGCGAATTCAATCAAAGGTAAATACCGTTCCCATGAACTACTGAACTCGAGGATGCAACATCTCAACATATCCTCAAGTATCTGAATTATCCTCTCGGATTGACCATCGGTTTGGGGGTGAAAAGCAGTGCTAAAATGCAGCTTGGTACCCAGAGCTTCTTGCAATTTCTTCCAAAATCGTGAGGTGAATCTCGGATCTCTATCCGACACGATAGAAACAGGTACCCCGTGTAATCTCACAATTTGATAAACATACAATTCAGCTAGTTTATCCAATGAAAAATCCGTACGTACGGGGATGAAATGAGCCGACTTAGTCAGTCTATCAACAATAACCCATATCGCATCCTTCTTACTTGCTGACAAGGGCAGTCCGGACACAAAGTCCATTGTGACTCGATCCCATTTCCACTCGGGTATCATGATCGGCTGGAGTAATCCTGAAGGCACTTGATGTTCCGCTTTCACTTGTTGACATATTAAACATCTCGAAACAAAGTCAGAGATGTCCCGTTTCATACCATGCCACCAAAATTGACGTTTCAAATCATTGTACATTTTCGTACTCCCCGGGTGAATTGACATTCGGCTACAATGGGCTTCGTTCAGAATCATCGAAATGAGTTCCGAATTCCTTGGAACACACAAACGGTTTCTGAACCTCAAACAATCATCATCATCAATTTGAAACTCCGATTCCTCGTTCGGAAAACACTTAGCCCGTTTTGCAACCAATTCATCATCGACTTTCTGAGCTTCACGAATTTGGTGAGTCAACAATGGTTTAGCTTTTAATTCAGCTACTAACACACTGTCTGGTAGAACAGACAAATGCACGTTCATCGCTCGAAAAGCAAACAATGACTTCCGGCTTAAGGCGTCCGCAACCACGTTAGCCTTTCCCGGGTGGTAATCAATGACAAGCTCGTAATCTTTCAACAACTCAAGCCAACGTCTTTGTCGCAGATTCAAGTCTCGTTGAGTCATCAAATATTTGAGACTTTTGTGATCCGAAAATACATGGCACTTCTCACCAAACAGATAATGTCGCCATATTTTTAAAGCAAACACGATGGCAGCTAGTTCGAGATCATGGGTCGGATAATTCCTCTCGTGTGGCTTCAATTGTCTCGACGCATAGGCCACGACTCGACCTTCTTGCATCAATACGCAACCCAACCCAAGTAGGGATGCGTCACTATAAATGACAAACTCTTTACCTGATTCGGGTTGCACCAAAATTGGAGCTTCAGTCAAATGAGTTTTCAGTTGGTCGAAACTTTTCTGACATTTCTCCGTCCACTCGAACTTAACATCCTTTTGAAGTAGCTTCGTCATTGGTGTGGCTATCATCGAGAAACCTTTCACAAATCGTCGGTAATAACCGGCGAGCCCCAAAAAGCTCCGAACTTCAGTAACATTTCTCGGAGGTTTCCAGTCAAGTATGGCTGAAATTTTGTTCGAGTCAACTCGAATACCCGACGCGGATACCACATGACCCAAGAAGCTAACCTCTCTTAACCAGAACTCACACTTACTGAACTTAGCATATAACTGCTTATCCCGCAAAATTTGCAGCACTAGCCTCAGATGCTCAGCATGTTCGGTCTCGTCTCTTGAATAGACCAAAATGTCATCAATGAACACCACTACGAACCGATCCAAATACGGGCTGAAGATCCGATTCATCAAATCCATAAATACTGCAGGGGCATTAGTGAGCCCAAACGGCATCACTAAGAATTCGTAGTGACCATATCTCGTTCTGAAGGCAGTTTTGGGAATATCTGAATCTCGGATTCGCAACTGATAATAACCCGATCTCAAATCTATTTTTGAGAACACTGAGGCTCCCTTCAGTTGGTCGAACAAATCATCGATGCGCGGCAACGGATATTTGTTCTTTATCGTCACTTTATTCAGCTGACGATAGTCAATGCACAACCTCATGGTTCCGTCCTTCTTTTTCACGAACAATACTGGTGCACCCTAAGGTGAGAAACTTGGTCGAGCGAAACCTCTATCCGTCAGTTCTTGCAACTGAGCTTTCAACTCCTTTAACTCGGTTGGTGCCATACGATACGGAGCTATCGAAATCGGCGTAGTCCCAGGTACAAGCTCAATACCAAACTCTACCTCCCGAACAGGTGGTAAACCCGGTAATTCTTCCGGAAAAACATCCGGGTATTCACAAACCACCGGCACAGATTCGGGTTTCTTTTCTAATTCTTTGTCACCAAGTACATACGCAAGGTATGCTTCGCACCCTTTTCTTACATATTTCTGTGCCAACATTGCTGATATTACAGCTGGCATCCCCTCTAAGTCCGCAGACTCAATTCGGACTACTTCGTTATTTGCGCATCTCAAATCAATAGTCTTGCTCTTGCAATTCACAATCGCATCATGCGCGGTCAACCAATCCAAACCAAGGATAACATCAAATTCATCAAACGGCAAGAGCATCAAGTTCGCCGGGAAACAGGAACCTCGAATTTCCAGGGGACATTTCTTACACACTTTGTCGACAAGCACGTAACGACCCAAGGGATTTGACACCCGAATTACGAACTCAGTAGACTCAATAGGTAAAGTCTTACTGGATGCTAAGGTTTCACATATGTAAGAATGAGTAGAACCGGGGTCAATCAAAGCAATTACATTAGTATCAAAGAGGGTGAATGTACCGGTAATAACATCAAGCGAAGAAGCATCCTCGCGGGCACGTATAGCATAAGCTCTAGCAGGCGCACGGGCTTCGGATCTGGTTATATCATCTTTAGATCCTCTCTGACCACCACCAGCATTGCCCATATTTCTAGATGGTCTACCTCGAGCAGTGGTAGCACCCGGTCTCCCACTCTGATTTGCATTCTGTCCCCACAACCTCAGGCAATCCTTAATGAAGTGGTCCACTGATCCGCATTTGTAACAGGAGCGGTCAGGAAATCTACAACTCCCCGAATGCCATTTACCGCAATATCGGCATTTCGTCCTGTCTCGACGTTCATTCCCAACACTGGCGACCGAAGTGCCTCGTGTACCCACAGGGGGTCGATCACGATCTCGTCCAAAAAGGCCCGAAGTGCCTCTAAACTGGCCCGCATCATCTCGAAATCTCTTCGATGTCTGTTGAAGAGACCTCCCCGAGGATCTTTTACGAAACTCTCCAGTTCCCTCATCAACTCTTTGCTTTTCTTTTCTAAGCTCTTCGGCTTTACAAGCTCGTTCAACAAGTACCACGAACTCTTGTATTTCAAGAACGCCAACGAACATTTTTATATCTTCATTCATCCCATCCTCGAAGCGTTTACACATAATAGCTTCGGACGAAACACATTCCCGAGCGTATTTGCTAAGTCTAACAAATTTTCGCTCGTAATCAGTAACCGACATGGAGCCTTGCTTAAGCTCAAGAAATTCCTTCCGTTTTTGATCAACAAATCTCTGACTGATATACTTTTTCCGAAACTCAGTTTGGAAAAACTCCCAAGTTACTTGCTCTCGGGGCACAATAGAAGTCAGAGTACTCCACCAATAGTAGGCAGAATCACGTAGCAAGGAGATAGCACACTTTAGGCATTCATCGGGTGTACAAGATAGCTCATCGAGTACCCGGATAGTGTTGTCCAGCCAAAATTCAGCTTGCTCGGCATCATCGCTATCCATAGCCTTAAATTCAGTAGCCCCATGTTTTCGGATTCTGTCAACTGGGGGCTTATTTGACCTTATTTGGTCCGTTACCGGTGGTATTGTAGGTGCGGGGGTAGTATTTGTCGGGAATGGAGGTTGTGGAACAGCCATATTAGTTCGAATGTATTGGTTAAACCAATCATTCATCACGCTATAGAATGCTTGTCTAGCTTCATCATTCTGATTACTAGCATTAGGTTGAGAGTCCGCCGGCACTGTCCCTTGTGCGGGAGCAGGCGCTACACTCTCAAGATCATCAGCTACTTCTCGGTCACGATCGGGATCCATTACTATAAATAAACACATTTACGATTGTCAGAAATCACCACACTATCAAGTAATCACATAAAATGGCATGTATAGCTAGACCCAAAACATTACGGTAGTCCTAGAATCGACTAAACCGTAGCTCTGATACCAATAAAATGTAACACCCCGAACCCGAGACCGACACCGGAGTCGGACACGAGATGTTAACAAACTTTGAAAATTTTTTTTCCAGACACTGCCCAGTCTGAGTACTAGTCGCTTCAAAAATCATATCTTGAGTTTCACAACTCAAAAATAAGTTTTGTGATTTTTCCCTGAAACTAGACTCATGTCCCCACCTATGGATTTTTTTCTAGAATTTTTGGTCGGGCCAATTAGTACAGTTTATTAGTCAAAGTCTCCCATGTTACAGGGGTCGACTACACTGACCTTTTCCCATTACGACTGGGATATCTCTCTGCACAGAGCTTCAATACTGATGCCGTTTGTTTCTATGGAAACTAGACTCAGAGAGGAATCCATACATATATGGTATGACCCCTAATTATCTCTGGTCAATTTATAGTGAATTTCCAAAGGCGGAATAGTGAATCCAGAAACTGTTCTGGCCCTGTTCCACAAGAACCCGAATATCTCTTTCTGTACTGTTCCTATAATTGTTTCGTTACTTCCATATGAAAGTAGACTCATCAAGGTTCGATTACATAATTTATTCACTATTTAATTCCACTCCTACAAATTCTTGTGATTTTTCCAATCCACACCACTGCTTCTATCAGCTTCTGTTTTCAAAGTGAACCTTACCTAATTTGGGGTTTCATGGACCAACTAGGGCCTTGTCATACATAAGCCCACATATGATCATACTTAGCCATTCTAGTGGCTGATCATTTGCTCAACACTTCCATTCCAACATAGTTACATCATGAAACCATCTATACATTCATAAATACGAATGGTCTAATGCCATACTCCACTTCTACAAGCCATTTTCGCATGGCTGTACACTTATACATTTCATAAAGTACTCGAAAGACAACAATGGGTAGTCCTATACATGCCATAACAAAATTCAACCAAAATAGTACCCAAAAGAGCCTTTGATAGTGTGGGCGACTTCGACTTCAAGATCCCGAGTCCGATAGCTGGAGAACCAAAAATCTATAAAACAGAGGAGCAATGTAACGAGTAAGCAATTTATGCTTAGTAAGTTTGAGCAAGGAATTCCAGCATAAACAAAGAATATCACACATTTAGCTAAACGGAATATTTCATAATACGCAATTTATCGATATTAAACTTGCTTCACAACATTAACAACCCTTATGCACATACACAATAGACTAACTTTAGCCGAAGGCCGATAGCTCGTTTATCAACTGAGCGAACATTTATTCGTAAGGGCTCGATTGAATTCAACACATACGTAACATATCCCCATATTGGGATGTTTTTCGAGTATTCGCTGGAATTTTACAGCAAGCTCATTCATTACCAAATCACGTACCTTCGGGATTTAACCGGATATAGCTCCTCGTTCAAATGCCTTCGGGACATAGCCCGGTTTTAGTAACTCACACAATGCCTTCGGGACGTAACCCGGATTTATCAACTCGCACGAATGCCTTCGGGACTTAACCCGGCTTTAATAACTCGCACGAATGCCTTCGGGACTTAACCCGGATTTAGTATCTCGCACAAAGGCCTTCGGATCTTAGTCCGGATATATTCGCTTAGCACAAAGCCTTCGGGACTTAGCCCGGACAGCATTCAATTAATTATGCACATCTAACAATAATTCATGGTACATTCATATTTCATTTTCGTTTACGAAACTCAAACACAAGGCACATATTGTCCTTGCACATTCGGCTTAATAGCCACACATAGAGCATGATTTAATCACATCGAAATTTAAGCTCTCTTACTCAAGAACTTACCTCGGGTGTTGTCGAACGATTCCGCTAGCTATTCAACCACTTTTTCCTTCCCTTTATCGGTTTTATTTCCCCTTTGCTCTTGAGCTTAATCAAACAAATAAATTGATTTCATCATTTAGGCATCAAAAGATGAACACAAGGCACTTAGCCCATATTTATACATTAGACATTAAAGTCTCATACATGCAAAAATCATGCATCAACACAACATATTAGCTAATTTCTTTGCCCTTGGCCGAATATGCATGTCCATTTTTGGGGTCGATTTCAACACTTAATACACACATATACACACTAGTAAAGCATCCTCCCCCTTTTCATCAATTTAACACATGCATTGCTCATTAACATGCAAAGTTACATTCGGCCTTAGCACACATCTTGCTAGCCGATTCTTCTCCATTTAGCAACCAATGCACATATGTGCTCACACAAAAAAAATGCTAAAAAGGAGGTTCAAGAATCATCAAGCCATCATCACATGCATCATTAACAAGCTTCATATTTTGCATGCAATGGCATTAACACAACCTCCACCTAGGCCGAATCTTAACTCATCCTCATGCCTCATCACCACAACATCAAACATCAACCAAGAATGATTCATCCATGGTCAAGTGCCATTTCCATCACATAGCAAGATTTAGACCATGGGTTAGGTAGAACTCAAGCTAACAACTAAAACATGCATGCCTCTCATGGAACATCATCAAACATACCTTAGCCTAGCTACATGCATGGCCGAATCTCTTCACCTTTCTTCTTCTTTCCTCCTTAAAATTTTTGGCCAAGGATGAACCAAAGGATGAGAAAATTTTTCTTTGTTTTTCTTTCTAGTTTTTGGCAAGCATGAAGATGAGAAAAGGATGAACAAAATTCCCCCCCTTTCTCTTCTTTAGCTCACGGCAATGGGGGGACAAACACTACACACACATTTTTTTTCTTTTGTTTTCCATTTCTTTATTACCCATACTCCTTATTTTATTCTTCCACTAACAAAACATGTTTCATGACATGTTTTGCCCATCCTTCCTTGTCATGGCCGGCCACTACTCATTAGGGGGGGAATTTGACATGCAAGTCCCCCCCTTTGTCCACATGCACTAATAGGTCCTCACACATTGACCTATCACATTTTAGAATTTTCTCACATAAGTCCTATTGACTAAATTCACATGAAATCAACCAAATTGAAGCTTGAAATTTTCACACATTCATAATTACATATTCTACACAATAAGTATCACATTCAAACATTTCGGTGACTCGGTTTAGCGGTCCCGAAACCACTTCCCGACTAGGGTCAACTTTGGGCTGTCACAGGGAAAGAAGTGAAACTTCCTGAATGATGAATGGAATCCTTGACTTGGAGTCATAGAAAGTAATCGGCAAAGGCAATGATGAGATTGGAGGAGAATACTCCAGTGGTGGTAGAGGTTGGGTTCCACAACCAGAGTGTCCAACGAAGAGGTTATCGTGGTGGTCGGGCAGGACATGACAGTCGTGGGGAACCTTTTCTAGTGGAGGTTCAAGTTCCTAAGTAATAGTGAGCTTTGGTTCTCTTTAAAACTGCGATAGAATCAATAACTCTTTAGGAAATATAAAGGAGAAAGGAGTGGCCAAGCGGTGGTGGGAGAAAGGATTTTTGGCGGCTAGGGTTAGGGTTTTTGGGGAAGGGGATGATAAATAGTGAGGGATTTATATAGGTATGGGGCACACGGCTGTGGGGCACGCTCGTGTGCCCTTACTTTAGCCTGTGCGTTTCATGATTTTCAAATTTGGGCACATCTGAAATTCAGCCCACGCCCGTGTTCTTTGGGTGTGTTGGTGCACATGGTCGTGTCGCACGGCCGTGTCCTGCTTCGTTCGCTTCTCCCACACCCTTGTATATGTGAGCATGCCCGTTTTATTTTGATAGTATCGACCACGGCTGGTGGGTACAAGTGTGTCGCATGCCCGTGCTAATTTGGCAGTTTCGACCATGGTTTATAAATATGAGCGTGTCGCACACTCGTGTTGATTTGACAGAATTGCCAATGGCCACGTTGCACAGCCGTGGCAATGTATTGAATCCTATGTTAGGGAAAAATTTTACTCTGTTCTGACACGGCCGCATCGCACGGTCGTGTCTCTGCCCGTAGTATGAGCACAACCTAAGGCACGCCCGTGCGCCTGGCCATGTGGATGTGGAAAACCTGTGTTCAAGGACTCAGTTAGTGATTTAGATGTTAAAAATAATAACTTAAAGAAATCAACACTGTTAGTGCTCGGGTTGCCTCCCGAGAAGCACTTATTTATAGTCTAAGCTCGACTTACCTTAATTTCGTGTGATTACGGTGGAATAACGAGTTAAAACTCCTCACCTCTGCTATCAATTTTATCAAAATAAGGTTTGAGCCGAGTATAATTTACCTTAAAACTTTCCAATACAATATGTGTTACCTTGACTGTACCATGTGGAAAGATGTTCATTACCGTGAAAGGAGTCACTCTGTCCGTATTGTGCTCTATAGCAGCAATTCGGGGGTCATTTTCATCTAACAATACTTTGTCCCCAGCTTTAATTTACCTTGTGTCATCCCTATGTTCATTGTGGTGTCGCTTCGATTTTTCGTGTGCTATTGGTTTCTCCTTGACAGGTGTTCGCCATTCATCTAGTTCATTGACCTAAAGTCTTCGTTCTTCATAGATGGGTCCTTTGTTGTTACTTGAACATGGCTCTTGTATGCTCCTCGAACGTGTTTCCTGCAAAGAAGGTTGCACCACATGATTAGTATTGGTACCATGATTTATACAATCACCCTCAATATTTGATGTGTTATTCAAATTACAATCTTGAAGAGTGATTGTTTCATCGCCCACACAAAGTGTGAGTTTACCTGTACCAACATCAATAATGGTTCTAGCAGTTGCTAAAAAGGGTTGTCCTAAAATCAAAGGTATGTTACTATCCTCTTTCATATCTAGAACAACAAAGTCTATTGGGTATATAAATTTATCAATTTTAACAAGAACATCTTCAATGATACCCCTAGGAAATCTAATGGTTTTATTAGCCAATTGAATGCTCATCCTAATTTGTTTGGGTTTCCCAAGACCTAGCTGTTTAAACATTTTACAGGGCATAACATTAATGCTCACCCCTAAATCATCCAATGCATTATTCACGTTCAGACTACCAATCAAACAAGGAATCGTAAAACTCCTTGGATCTTTCAACTTGTTGGGTAGCTTATTCTGTAGAACGGCTGAGCAAACTGCGTTCAACTCTACATGCAACGCCTCATCCAACATCCGTTTATTTGCTAAAAGTTTCTTTAAAAATTTAACTGCGTTTGGCATCTGCGAAAGAGCTTTAATAAACGGTAAGTTAATACGTAATTTCTTTAATAGTGGTATGGCACACAAGGTTTGTACTCTTTACTTACCGGTTTTTGCTCATTGTGGTCCACCTTACCTTTACCTTTACTTGCAACAATTCATAGCCTTTGTTCTGGTTTAGGTTCGACTAACCCTTCCTTATCTCGAGCGGTAATCGTATTAAGTTGTTCCCTTAGGTTAGATTCAATGTTACTTGGCAAGCTACCTTGTGGTCGCTCAAAAATTAATTTGGCAAGTTTGTCTATCTGAGTTTCAAGCCCTTGGATCAACGCTTGTTGATTATTAAATGTTGTTTCGGTATTCTAAAAACGAGTCTCTGACACTGAGATAAATTTCGTTAGCATCTCCTCAAGGTTTGGCTTCTTTTCCTACTGGTAAGGTGGTTATTGAAAACCTGGGGGATGTTGTGGCCTTTGATTTCCTTGACCACCCCATGAGAAGTTGGGATGGTTTCTCCAACCTGTATTATAAGTATTAATGTATGAGTTATTTTGAGGTCTAGAATTATTGTTACCCATATATTGAACTTTTTCCTCCTCAATGATAGGGTTGAATGATTGATATTCTATGTGTACTCCTCCTTCATTCGAATCACACCTCATCACGGGATGTACCTGAGTAGAACCACTCAAACCGTCAATCTTTTTATTTAAAAGTTCTACCTAATTTGATAGCATAGTGACCGCTTCGACGTTAAAAGCGTCGGCTGCTCTTGTTGGCTTTGTCCTTATAACTTGCCACTATAATTATTCAGTGACATCTCTTCTATAAATTCATAAGCCTCCTCAGGTGTCTTATTATTGATAGTCCCACCAGCAGCTGTGTCAATCATCTGTCTAGTCGTAGGATTCAAGCCATTGTAAAAAGTTTGAACCTGTAGGTAGAGTGGTAACCCATGGTGAGGGCACCTTCTTAATAGATCCTTGTATCTCTCCCATGCATCATAGAGTGTTTCTAGATCCATCTGCACAAAAGAAGAGATATCAGTCCTCAACTTACTAATTTTAGCCGGCGGAAAATATTTAGGTAAGAATTTTTTGGTCATTTGTTCCCAAGTAGTAATTGACCCTCGTGGTAACGAGTTCAACCACTGTTTAGCTTTGTTCCTCAACAAAAAGGGAAACAACTGAAGGCAGATGGCATCGTCAGAAATGCCTTTGATTTTAAATGTGTCACAAAGCTTCACAAAAGTTGCCAAATGAGTGTTTGGATTCTCATCCTGCAAACCATCAAACTGAACAAACTGTTGTATCATTTGAATTGTGTTAGGTTTCAGTTCAAAATTATTTGCAGCAATAGTAGGTCTAATTATACTCAATTCATCTCCTGTTAAGGTAGGTTTAGCATAATAGTACATAGTACGAGGAGCAGGATTCTGATTTATTGGTTCTGCAGCAACCACAGGCGAAAGCTGATTATTCTGATTTTTAGCCATCTCTTCGGTTGTGTTATGGATATCTTCCTCTTGTCCTTCCTCTATGTTTCTTAGGTTTCGCCTTATTTCTCTTCGGTTTCTGTGAACTGTACTTTCAATCCCACTGTCAAAAAGTAATGGTCCTGACGGGTTTCTTCTAGTCATAAACTATAAAAACTTGTAAGAAGAAAACAAAATAAAATTAACAAAAATCAAAATAAAATTTAAATTTCAATAAAATAAATGGCTAAAGTAATAAAAATTAAGTGTTCCTAATATCTTAGTTCCCTGGAAACGGTGCCAAAAACTTGATGATCATTAAATCGTGATAAGTTTTAAATTTATAATTGACCGTACTTGAAAACTAACTATTATCACGATGAAGGCAAGCGCACCTGTCGAACTGTAGTATAGTTTATAGCAAGACCGGGATGTCGAACCCACAAGAACTAAAAGTACTAGTATTAACTTTATTTTTATTATCTAACCTAAAATTAAGGGGGATTTGTTTTAACTAAACTAAGAATGCACAGAAAGTAAATTGGGAAAATACTTTTAGGAAAAACTGATTGATTTGGATGATACCGAAGAGAAAATCCACCTAGACTTCACTTGTTATTTGACTCTGACTCAGACGATTTATTCACTTGACTTGATCGGTAGAAATCTCTAAGTTATATTATTATCTCTCTCGAGACTAAAAACGTCTAACCCTAGGTTGATTAATTGAAATCTCTTTCTAATTAAAACCCCTAGTGTTGCATTAACTCGATCTATGGATTCCCTTATTAAGTTTCACCCTAATCCGGCAAAATTATGTTACCCTATGTCTAGGGGTGTAATCAACTCTACTTAATTATGCTAGATCTACTCTTAGACAGGGACTTTTGCTCCTCTGAATAAGCACATCAATACTTGAATCAATATCCTGGAATATTAAAACAAGAAATAAGAACTCATAATTAAGAACAAGTCAAATATTTATCATATAATTCAGAAAATAATAACAAGATCCGTCTTAGGTTTCATTCCCCTTAGGTATTTAGGGGTTTTTAGTTCATAAGTGTAAAAGAAAACATCTCAAAAGAATAATGATAACAAAACATAAAGAAAACCCAAAAACTCTTGAAGGAAATTGAAGAGAGATCTTCAGTCTTGAAGAAGAATTTGGCTTCTGAGATGGATCAATCGGCTTTCTTCGAGTAATTCCTTGCCTCCTATTCTGTGTGTTCCCTTTTGTCCTCCTCTAGTGTGTTTAAATAGGCTTTGGATTGCCTCAAAGCCCTCGAAAGTGTCCTTTTCTGATTAGAGCTAGACTTGGGCCGAACAGGGACACGCCCGTGCGACACGCCCGTGTGCGAGTACTTTAAACCATGTTTGTCTGTTGAATAGACACGGCCGTGTGGTCTACCCTTGTAGGGAATTCTAGGCCATGTTAATTTCCCATGTTGGCCCATTTTCTCTGTTTTCGGCCCGTTTCTCACTTTTTTTATTCTTTCATGCTCACCTAAGTATAAAACATGAAATTAAAGGATTAGGAGCATCAAATTCACCAAATCTAAAGAGAAATCATCCATAAATGTGCTTATCATGGGATAAAAATTTATATAAATTATGGTTTATCAATTTTTGTTATATTTTAGTTAAGTGTTTTTAGCTTCACTTACATTCAAGAAACTGTTCAAATTGAGTCTTTTCTTGACCTTAAGAGCCGAATAAGGCCTAAAGGGGAGCTAATGTACCTTTTCAGTGTGTTGGAGACTATAATAAGGCATTTAGACCGATAATGGATGTTATGTCACCATATAAAAAGAAGAATAGAGAAAGTGAAAAACTGGCTTCAATGTCACAACACAGGTCGAGAGTGTCACGACATACCCCTGAAGACATCTTAAGGAGGAGTATACTAACTTCTATGAGAGATACAACTATTGGTGTGTCGCGACATCGACTTTAGGATTGTAAATAAACGAGAAACAGGGGCATTTTGGTCCACACAATTGAACTTAAAGCTCGGGAACATCAACTAATCTAAGGTTTAGGATAACGACAACCTGAAGGACATAAATAGGCTCATTTAGCACATGTTATAGACATCATTCCTTTAGCCTAGATTCTCTCTATAAAATTTAGTTTAGCTTTCTTTCAATCTTAGGTTTTAGATTTCTTTTATTTTTTTCTTATTGATTTCAAGAGATTTGAATTGTGGAAGCAGTCAAACTCTATGGATTTGTGCTTAATTTCAATACAATCAGGCTCTTCATTTACTTTATATTGTCGATTTAATTAGCATGCTTTCTCTTTATATCGATTTCATATTGTCTATGAAAGCCATGAGGAACTAATCTCTCTGAGCAAGATTAACGAGTGCAGGCATAATCTGTTAACTATTTTATAGGGCTATTCAATAGATAAGCTATTTGGTAACAGAAGAATGTGAAAGAAAACTTGGGCCTGGCAACCCGGAGAAGTCATTAAGGTGGGAATTAACCCAAAATTGGTATTGCCCATTCGTGAACACCTTCACCCCAAGCTAGTCATGACTGTGAGGTCAAATATAAGTAGTTCTTGCTGACTCGTTCTGTTAGTGGAAGATCAAAAGATCTTGCTAGGGTAGTGAATAGTTGAATGACAAGAAACCCATAGCAACAGTTGATAGGGATTATCGAAGCGAGCTAATCACTCGTAATCGAGATTTGCTTTACTCTACCCTTCTATCTCCTAAATTTATCTATTTTATGTTATTTTATTTTACTTCATTATTCTGAAAACTCTAAAAACCTTCATTTTGTGCTCCCGTATTATAATTTATTTTAAGTACTAATTAGATGTTTTAATGTTTAGGTTAGAATTAACTAGTGCTAGCCTCCCTTAGGTACGATCCTTGGACTACTCACCTACTTCATTGTAAAACTATATTACAACTCGACCTGTATAATTCCGGATATCACTTGTCATTATATTTTATTGCAATATTCACACTTTGGACGTTACTAAGTCTAGAAGTAGTCAATTTGGCATCATTTCCAATAAGGCAATGCCACTAGATTGATCTCCATTTTTGTCTTTTAAAAGAATAATTAGGAAATTTGTAAGTTATAGTTACGAATTTCACATGCTATTTGCCTTACCCCCGTGTATAATCTTCTATGTTACTGGGAGTGCCTGAGCTAATTTGTCTTTTGATATCACCCATCATGTTCATTAATTGGCTCATTTGATCCTCGAGCTTAGTCAATGTTCTTGTTAGCTGATGTACTCAGACTGCACTTTCTTGACATTTGTTCTCATTAACTGCACCTCTCCCTCAATTCTATCATGACATTGACCATATAACATATGGTCACTCTCTGTCTTGGGGTTTTTGCAAGTAAGGAGGCTAGTAATTAGTATTTTTAACTTGACTTCAATTGTTACCTCTTCCTTGGTTTCCTTCCCATCTCAAGATCGAGTGATCTCTCCAGCCAAGATTGCATGTGTTTAAATAAGGGTTTCCACCCCTATTCCCAAATTAATTTATATCCTTAGTAGGATTATTGATATAATGGAAGATTGGCTTGTCTCTTCCATGAATAGACGGTGTAGAAGCAGATTCAATACAGTTAAGTCTATCCACTAGTTGTTGGTATTTATCATGCTCTTGAATAGTTTTGACCGTTGTGGGTTTCTAGTCATATGTGGATCATTTAGTTGGCCACTGGTAGGAGTTTAATTCCATATTTCTATAATTTCATACACATCCTCGTACGTAGTCTTCATAAAGGCTCCTCCTATTGCTCCTTCTAATCCAGATCTTGTGTTTGCATCCAACACA
Organism: Gossypium hirsutum; assembly: GCF_007990345.1. Taxonomy (NCBI): domain Eukaryota; kingdom Viridiplantae; phylum Streptophyta; class Magnoliopsida; order Malvales; family Malvaceae; genus Gossypium; species Gossypium hirsutum. The sequence continues at coordinate 67,470,230 of NC_053434.1, read as the reverse complement.
TTATAAATTATTTGCAATCTCATCCACTCAATAAATATTTTGTGCGAGCATTTTTTAATCAACATTTTAAAGTGTTCCCATGTCTCATAGAAGCTTTCTCCTTCCATCTATCTAAAGGCAACAATATCTCTTCTTAATTAGACTGCTTTACTAATCGAGAAAAACTTCTGTAGGAATTTTCCAGAAAGTTCGTCCCAAGTCGTGATGGATCCTGGAGCTTGTGAGTCTACATAAGAAAAGGTGTTATCAATCAGAGAAAAGGGGAACAACCGAAGATGAATAGCATCATCTGTGACCCTATTATACTTAAAAGCATCATAGAGTTTATGGAACTATTTGAAATGTTGACTAGGATCCTCTGCCATAGTGCCCCTAAAAAACATATTATTTGGGATCATTTGTACCATTTTCGGTTTGATTTCAAAATTATTAGTTGAAATCACTGGTTTCCCTGTACTTTCCTAAACCATATCTAAACTTGGTAGGGCATAGGCTCGTAAGTTCTCTCATTTCGAGCCATATGCACGTTTACGGGTAATTATGGTGTTGGTGGGTCTCTTAGGCTATTATCGTCAGCACTGTAGAACAATGGATTTTCATGTGGTACGCTAATTGCAACTGCTGGTGGTGGATCTTGCATTTGCTATTGCTTCTGCTATTTGCGATTCCTTTAAATTATTCTTTCTGGATCTGTGGTTGCTACAATAGGCGTGTCGCTACTTTGTGTCATACACCAAACCCTGAAAGAAAAGATTAGTAATATTAAAACAAAATAAAATTGTATCTATAGCTAAGAAATTTTCTAATTATTCTTTTGGAATGTGAAAATTAAATTCAATCAAATGATGTTAGCTCCCCGACAACGACACCAACAACTTGACCGCCTCCTGATGTACTAACGTCTAGAGTGTGAATATTGCAATGAATAAAGAATTACTAGGTGGTATCCCCAAGTATACGGGTCGAGTTGTAATATAGATTTTACAACAAAGTAGTAACTACTCCGAGGACCATACCTAAGGCAGGTGAGTACTAAATCAATCTTAACCTAAACAATTAAATATATAATTAATACTTTAAGTGAGTTATAGTACGAAAGTAAAATAAAATATGATTTTAGGGTTTCTTAAACTAAGGATATAAAATAACATAAAAAAAGTAAAATTGCAAGAGATAGAGAGAAATAAAGTGAATCAAATATGAAGATGGGTGATTAGCTTACTTCTGCAATCTCAATCAACTATCGTCTTGGGTTCTTTGTCAATCAACCAGTCACTATCATAGCAGGATCTTCTGATCTTCCCTTAATATAATGATTCAATAATGATTACTTATCTTCTGACCTCACAGTCTAGACTGGATTGGGGTCAAGGTGTTCACGGATGGGCAACACCAATTTTGGGTTAATTTCCACCTTGATGACTTCTTGGGATTGTCAGGCCTAGGGTTTGTTTCACATTCATCATTTCCCAAACAATTAATCCATTGATTAACCCAACAAAATAGGTAGGAGATCATGACAGAAGGATTAGTTCCTCATGGCTTTCATAAACATGGAATAAATGGAAGAATTACAATAGGAAATGCATTGAAATATAGAGTTTAAGAAAAGCATGATTGATATAGATAATAAGCATGAATCCACAGAAGTTGATCTCCTTTACAATCAAATCTCTTGAAGAAGACAAATAACTAAAACTAGGAAAACCTAGGAAAGAAAGAAAGCATGACTAAATTTAATGGAAGAAAACTACATTAAAATTAAGATGTCTTTTACATGTTCTAAAGGGGCCTATTTATAGTCTTCAGGTGGCTGTCATCCTTAACCCTAGGTTACCTGACGTTCCTGAGCTTAAAGTTCGATTGTGTAGACCAAACGCCCCTGCTTCGTGTTTTATTCCCATTACAGAGTCGATGTCGCGATACACCAGGACTTGTGTCGCGACGTAGCAACCAACATGTTCCTCTATAGCAATCTTTAGTGGTTTGTTGAGACACCCTTCGACCTGTGTCACGACATTGAAGGCAATTTCTCACTTTCTCTATTCTGCTCTTTATGTTGCAACATTGGTTCCTCCATGTTGTGACATAATGTCCAGTATTGACCTGAAATGCCCTCTAACGGTCTCCTGCACGCTCAAAAAATATGTCAGCTCTCCCTTAGGCCTTACTCAACACTTAAGGTTAATAAAAGGCTCGATGTACACATTTTATTGAATGTAAACAAAACCAAAGAAACTTAATTAAAAACATAATGAAAATGCTAGTTGTAAACGGAAAAATATATAGGTTTTTTCTTATGTTATTTATCACCTTTTTACTTAAATTCATTGTTAAAACCTTGTAATTATTTAATAAGTTAATGAAATATTTGAAAATATGAAATTGGGACATAAAAATTATTAAAATGTGATTTTATGCTTTATTATATAGTTTTCATGCAGAAAATGGCTTCTTTTATATTAATTTTAGCATATTATATTTTCAAGCTATAAAGTGGGACATGCATGATTAAATTAAATAATAAAATATAAAGTTATATTTAATAATTTATTTTAATATATTTCATTAAGAAATTGGATTTTAATTAATTAAGTAAATTGATTAATTAAAGTGGTTAAATTATATTCTTTAGTCCTCTAAATTATCTACTATTGTTGGACAGGTCTGAGAGCTCTATGTTGATTACAAAACCATCCAAATGGAGGACCAAGTCAACCCAAAATTAAGCTGCATGTGGATGTTCATAAATCATATTTTGGTTTAATTACACAAGGTCCTTGAAGAGTTGAAGAAATTGGAGATTTACCCAGAGATTTGCAATTGACCAAGTCTTGATCTTGATGATGTTATGGCACTTATATCAAGAAAAAATCAGCCACCCTCCCACAAATCGTGGTCGGCCACTCTTGGATGAAATTTCAAATGATGGACACTCCTATTTTTAGCAAACTAGCTCCTTTGCGTCACCTATAAATAAGACCCTATTTCTCACTTATCCATCATCCCTCACTCATTCATCATTCTCTCCTCTCTTAACTCTCTTGGCTTTCTTTGCCCCTCACGCCTATCATCATTTTTGCATAAGGACTTCCAATAAATTAGCCTCCTAAAAAGCCCTTGGTTGGCCATATTGGAGAGCCATCAACAAAGGAGCAAAGCGAAGGAACGAAGGAGCCCTCGTTAGTCAAAGTCTTGGGTGACAGCCACTTTGATTTGGCTTTAATCTTTCTTTTCTTTAACTTAACTCAAGAATGTTTGCTATGTCTTTACTATTCTTGTTTACAACAATGATAGCTTAATTTTATTTAAGTTAGGATGATTGCTTTGAATAAATAATAATTATTTGATTCATGCTTATAATGTTTGTGCCTCAATCGACCATGTTTTCAATTAAAATCAATTATGTATTTCATTCATATGTGATTGAAATGCACCTGAATTAGTTGAGCGATCCTAACCAGACGATGGCTAATGGATACATAATTGAAATGTGCATGCTCAATTTAGATCCTAACCTGATTAAGTTGCAGGTTACATAACAACCCTAACCAGGCTTATCTGAATAGTTTTTATATTTGTGTGACTAAACTGTTTCAAACCTAACACGTCCCTGTTACCTTGCACGAATACTAAGAAACCCTTAGTAAATAAGGATCAGTAAAATGCGTATTTATTAAGTAAAGGATTGCGAAAGGACCTAATATGGTTTCCAAACTCATGAAAGATCGACTTATGATGGAATGTTTCTCCAAATATTGATAAGCATGTTGATAACAATTTGAGTTTAATTAAAGTGATTGTCCTAGCTTATGTATGTTATAATTGTTGTTTATTGTGTTAATTCTGCTAAAATCTATTTCATTCATATAGTTGCATGTTAGGATAAATCACATTAAGGATCATTGCATCTAGATTAATTTTACATAATTTTAATCAATACTTCCAAATCAATTTGTGTTTCTATTTACCAAGTTGTTAATAATATTTTTATAATTGAGCGACTTAGCACGAATACAATCCTTGTGGAGACGATAACTTGATACTTCTTATTACTAGATAATGACTGTGTATACTTACACAAATCTGAGCGTTTCAAGTTTTTGGCGTCGTTGTCGCGGATTGTCAACTGTTGCCATAGTCATTCTTTGTGAAATTATTTATTTTCAATTTGGTTATTTCTAATAGTACTAACTTATTCTTTTTTATTTTGTGATTTTTTTTCAGGTGTTTATGAGCATAGATCAAATTTTCGATTTACTCCTAGTAGACCTTGAAATTGAGTGAACTTTCATACAAAGAAGACGTGAACGAACAACTCAAAGACAAGTCGAGATGGACCTTGGAAATCAGAATCAAGACCAATGTAATGAAGCCGATCATGTACGAAATCCCATCCTTATTGCCAATGATAGGGATTGATGCATTAGACAATATGCTGTGCCGCTTCTCAATGAGTTAAATCCAGGAATTAGAAGGCCAGCTATTGAGGCAACCTAATTTGAGTTGAAACTAGTGATGTTTCAAATGCTACAGATGTTGGGCCAATTTGGTGGTATGCCCACAGAAGATCCACATCTCCACCTTCAATTGTTTATGGAGGTGAGTGATTTGTTCAAGATAGTCGGTGTGACTAAAGATGCACTAAGGTTGAAGTTGTTTTCGTACTCGTTGTGAGATCGAGCATGAGCATGGCTCAATTCATTGCCACCAAGTTCCATATCTACATGGCAAGAATTAGTAGAGAGATTTCGGGTAAGTATTTCCCACCTAGCAAGAACGCTAAGTTAAGGAACAAGATCACAACTTTCCAACAATTGGATGATGAGTCTTTGTATGAGGCTTGGGAGCGATTCAAGGAGTTACTTTGTAAGTGTCCTTATCATGGGATTCCTCATTGTAACCAGTTGGAGACAATCTATAATGGTCTTAGAGCACATACAAAATTGATGGTAAATGCTTTTACGAATGGTGCAATTTTGTCTAAGTCTAACAATGAGGCTTATGAGATCACCGAGAGGATCGCGAGCAACAACTATCAATGGCCAACAAATTGAACAGCTTTAGGAAGACGTGTAGCTGGAGTTCATAAAGTTGATGCTCTCCCATCGTTATCAGCTTAGGTATTATCTATTTCCTCTATGTTAAAGCAGTTTACCGCTAATAGTACTAATAATTTTAAAGCTTAGCCACCATGTCCGTTTGAAGTAGTTTCCTGTGTGTACTGTGGGAAAGGACATTCTTTTGAGAATTGCCCATTGAATCCCGAGTCAGTGTACTATGTGAGGAACCAACACCAAAATAGGAATGGACAATGACCCTAGTCCAACTTTTATAATCCTTCATGGTGTAATCACCCCAACTTTTCTTGGAGCAACCAAGGAAATGGACCAAACAACAACTTTATGCAACATAGACTCAACCAATCTCAAGGCTTTAATCAGCAAGCTCCAAAACCACCTCAAGCTGAGGCATCAAACATTTTGGAGAACTTGTTGAAAGCATACATGGAAAAGAATGACTCTTTGATCCAAAGCCAAGTAGCAATACTGAAAAATTTGGAAAACCAAATGGGCCAGTTAGCTGCAGAGCTTCGTAATAAACCGCAAGGAACCTTACCGAGCGATATTGAGAATCCATGAAATTAGGGTAAAGAACATATCAAGGTAGTGGCATTGTGAAGTGGTAAAATTTTGGAACCCCAATTGATTGAGGTCAAAGATAAGCCCGTTGAGAAGAATCAACCAGCTGTTGAAATTCCTACACCGAAGGAATCATTATCTACAAAGACTGACAAGGTAAATCCTAACTTAGTGAATTCAGATACTTTAACATCTTCTTTGGATGTAGATTTACCTACTCAGAAGACTTGTTCGATTCAATCAAAATTTTCATCACCTCCATATCAGCAAAGATTGTAGCAACACAAGCAAAAATAAGAGGTGTAATTCAATAAGGTTTTGGATGTTCTGAAGCAATTACACATCAATATTCTATTAGTAGAGGCTTTTGAACAAATGTCGAATTATGTGAAGTTTATGAAGGATGTACTATCCAAGAAGAAACAAATAAGTGAGTATGAGACTATCGCCTTGACAAAGGGGTGGAGTGCGTTCCTACAGAACAAGTTGCCACCGAAATTGAAGGATCCAGGAAGCTTTACAATACCTTGTAACATTGGTGAATCTTACTGTGATAAAGCTTTCTTTGACTTAGGAGCAAGTATCCACTTGATGCCTAAGTCTATTTTCAAGATGCAAGGGATAGGAGAAGTAAGACCTACAACTGTGACGCTCCAGCTAGTGGATCGATCTTTAGCATACCTCGAAGGAAAGATCAAGGATTCTTTTCCTGCTAATTTCATTATTCTAGATTTTTAAGTAGATAAAGAAATGCCAATTATCCTTGGGAGACCTTTCCTGTGACAGCCCTAAAGTGACCCTAGTCGGAAAACGGTCTCGGGACCGCAAGACCGAGTCACCAAATTTTTTTGAATGTGATAACTATTGCCTAAAATATGTGAATATAAATGTGTGAAAGTTTTAAGCTTCGATTTAGTTAATTACATGTGAATTTAGTTGATAGGACTTATGTGAGAAAATTTAGAAATGTGCTAGGCAAATGCAAGTGGCCTAATAGTGCATGTAATCAAAGGGGTGGACTTGCATGTCAATTTCCCCACCCATTTAAGTACTAGTGGCCAGCCATGACAAGGGATGATGGGCAAAACATGTCATGAAACATGTTGTGTTAATGGAAAAATAAAATAAGAAGCATGGGCAATAAACTAATAAGAAATGGAAGGAAGAAAACAAAAAAAAATAATGTGTGTGAGTGTTTCCTCCCCCATTGCCGTGAGTTGAAGAAAAGAAAAAAAATTTGTTCATCCTTTTTCATTTCTTTTGGCTGAAAATTCTAAGGAAGAAGGAAGGAGTTCTTGCTTCATGTTTGGTTTGGAAGAGGATTAGGAGGAGGTTTGGCCATACTTGTATCTAGATTAAGGTATGTTTGAGGTTGTGCCATGAGATTCATGCATGTTTTTAGTTGCTAGCTTGAGTTCTAATTAGCCCATGGTTCAAATCTTTGCTATGTCATGGGGATGATATTCAGCCTAGGTGGATTTTGTGTTAATGCCATTGCATGCTAAATATGAAGCTTGTTAATGATACATGTGATGGTGGATTGATGACTCTTGGATTTTCTGTTTAGCATTTTTGAGTGAGACATTAAGTTCTTTGTTTAACCATGACCAAAAATTGAAATGGTATGGTGTTGTGATGTATTCGGCCATGGTATATCCATAAGTATGATTTATGCTTATTGCATGGTAGGTAAGATTTGTGTTTTGGATTTATGTTCATGTTTAGTTATAATCTACTTTGGGATTCGACTCTTGCACATATGCATATATATATGTTTGCACATGACGTATTGGTATGACATATACAATATCTCAAGGTATATATTTACATATGATGGTGTTTCGGTTATGGAGTACATGATGGATGCGTATTGAGTTATAATATGTAATGCATTAGTTAGTAAAAGGTATGCCATTTGTGTGTGGTATTGAGTATATAATTGGCCTCAACATAGACATGCATAATTGGCCACATGAATGAGTACATAGGTTGATGTGTTGTTCGGCCATAGGTAAGCATATTGAAGGCTTTATCTTGACTTAGAAAATTCGGCTAAGGAGAGTATTAACTAATGTGTTGAGTTTGATTCATGATTCCGTACATATGTGACTTTAATGCCTAATGAATATATGTGAGCCAAGTACCTTGAGTTCCTCTTTTCGATGCTCAAATGATTAAATCAATTTATTTGTTAAATTAAGCTCAAGAGCAAAGGGGAGCTAAATCCGATAAAGGGAAGGAAAAAGTGGTCGAATAGCCATCGGAATCGTTCGACAACATCCGAGGTAAGTTTTTGAGTAATGGGACTTAAATTATGATTCGATTAGATTATGTCTTAAGTAAATCAAAATCATGCTCTTGTATGTGGCTATTGAGCCGAAATTGTAAATGTGATAAGTGTCTTGTGTTTGAGCTTTGGTAATGGAAAAGAAATATGAATGTGACATGACTTATTGATATATGTGCATGGTTACTCGAATGATATCCGGGCTAAGTCCCGAAGGCTTTTGTGCTAAGCGACTACATCCGGACTAAGATCCGAAGGCATTTGTGCTAGCGACTATATCCGGGCTAAGCCCCGAAGGCATTTATGCTAGTGACCATATCCGGGTTAAGACCCGAAGGCCTTGTGCGAGTGGTTATATCCGGCTAAACCCCGAAGATGCTTGATTTGGGAATGAGCGATCTTGCTGTAAAAATTTAAATTAATACGCTCGTAAAATCCCAGCGATGAGGTATGTTTTGTGTGTGCTTTGAATTAGTTGATCCCTTACAAATCTGTATTCGCTCAGTCGATAAATGAGCTACCGGTCTTTGGCTAAGTTGATCTTTTGTGTATGAACATAAGGGTTGGTAATGTGAAGTAATTATGATATTGAGAATTTGTGCATATGAGAATTTGGTAATGTGAACTAATAAACTATACTAATTGGCCCGACCAAAAATTATAGAAAAAAAATTGTAGATGCATATATGAGTCTAGTTTCAGGGAAAAATCACGAAACTGATTTTCGAGTTGTGGAACTCAAGATATGATTTTTAAGGTGACAGCGACACAGTTAGCCAGCTGTTTGGAAATTTTTAAAATGAACTGTGCAAGTAAATGAATTAAGTCGGTCAGCACCTCGTGTTCGACTCTGGCAACGGTCTCGGGCACGGGGTGTTACAATTTTATTGGTATCAGAGCACGGTTTAGTCGATTCTAGGACTACCGTAATACGTTTGGGTCTATCTATACATGCCATTTTGTAATTATTTGATAGTGTGGTGATTTCTGACAATTGAAAATGTGTTTATTTATAGTAATGGATCCTGATCCCGACCGAGCGGTAGCTGATGATCTTGAGAGTGTGGCGCCTGCTCCCGCACAAGGGACAGCTCCGGCGGACTCTCAACCGATTGCTAGCAATCCGAATGATGAGGCTAGGCAAGCTTTTTATAGCGTGATGAATGATTGGTTCAACCAATACATTCGAACTAATACGGCTGTTTCACAACCTCCATTCCCGACTAATACAACCCCCGCACCTACAATACCTCCGATAACTGACCAAATAAGGTCAAATAAGCCCCCAGTTGACAGAATTCGAAAACATAAGGCTACTGAATTTAAAGCTACGGATAGCGACGATGCCGAGCAAGCTGAATTTTGGTTGGACAACACTATCCGGGTACTCGATGAGCTATCTTGTACACCCGATGAATGCCTAAAGTGTACTATCTCCTTGCTACGCGATTCTGCCTACTATTGGTGGAGTACTCTGACTTCTGTTGTGCCCCGAGAGCAAGTAACTTGGGAGTTTTTCCAAACTGAGTTTCGGAAAAAGTATATCAGTCGGAGATTTGTTGATAAAAAACGGAAGGAATTTCTTGAGCTTAAGCAAGGTTCTATGTCAGTTACTGATTACGAGCGAAAATTTGTTAGACTTAGTAGATACGCTCGGGAATGTGTTTCGTCCGAGGCTATCATGTGTAAACGCTTCGAGGATGGGCTGAATGAAGATATAAAAATGTTCGTTGGCATTCTTGGAATACGAGGGTTCGTAGTACTTGTCGAGCGAGCTTGTAAAGCCAAAGAGCTTACAAAAGAAAAACAAAAAGTTGATGTGGGAACTGGAGAGTTTCGTAAAAGATCCTCGGGAAAGTCTCTTCAACAGGCATCGAAGAAATTTCGAGATGATGTGGGCTGGTCTAGAGGCACTTCGGGCCTTTTTAGACGATATCGTGATCGACCCCCTGTGGGTACACGAGGCAGTTCGGTCGCCAGTGTTGGGAATGAACATCGAGACAGAACGGAGTGTCAGCATTGTGGTAAATGGCATTCGGGGAGCTGTAGGTTCCATGACCGCTCCTGCTATAAGTGTGGATCAGCTGACCACTTTATCAAGGATTGCCCGAGGTTGCCTGAACAAAATGTAAGTCAGAGTGGGAAACCAGGTGCTACTACTGCTCAGGGTAGACCGTCTAGAAACACGGGCAATGCTAGTGGCGGTCAGAGAGGACCTAGAGATGCTACAACCAGATCTGAGGCTCGTGCGCCTGCTAGAGCTTATGCTATACGTGCCCGCGAGGATGCTTCTTCGCCTGATGTTATTACCGGTACTTTTACTCTCTTTGATACTAATGTAATTGCTTTGATTGACCCCGGTTCTACTCATTCTTATATATGTGAAACCTTAGCATCCAGTAAGACTTTACCTATTGAGTCTACTGAGTTCGTAATTCGGGTGTCAAATCCCTTGGGTCGTTACGTGCTTGTCGACAAAGTGTGTAAGAAATGTCCCCTAGTAATTCGAGGTTCCTGTTTTTCGGCGGACTTGATGCTTCTACCGTTTGATGAATTTGATGTTATTCTCAGGTTGGATTGGTTGACCGTGCATGATGCGGTTGTAAATTGCAAAAGCAAGACTATTGATTTGAGGTACGCAAATAACGAAGTAATCCGAGTTGAGTCTACGGACTTGGATGGGTTGCCAGCTGTAATATCCTCAATGTTGGCTCAGAAATATGTAAGAAAGGGGTATGAAGCATACCTTGCGTATGTACTCGATAACAAGGAATTAGAAAAGAAACTCGAGTCGGTACCAGTAATTTGTGAATACCCGGATGTTTTTCCCGAAGAATTACCGGGTTTGCCACCTGTTCGGGAGATAGCGTTTGGTATTGAGCTTGTACCTGGGACTACGCCGATTTCGATAGCTCCGTATCGTATGGCACCAACCGAGTTAAAAGAGTTGAAAGCTCAGTTGCAAGAATTGACGGATAGAGGTTTCGCTCGACCAAGTTTCTCACCTTGGGGTGCACCAGTATTGTTTGTGAAAAAGAAGGACGGAACCATGAAGTTGTGCATTGACTATCATCAACTGAATAAAGTGACGATAAAGAATAAATATCCATTACCGCGTATTGATGATTTGTTTGATCAACTAAAGGGAGCCTCAATGTTTTCAAAGATAGATTTGAGATCGGGTTATTATCAGTTGCGGATTCGAGATTCGGACGTACCCAAAACTGCTTTCAGAACGAGGTACAGTCACTACGAGTTCTTAGTGATGCCGTTCGGGCTCACTAATGCCCCTGCGGTATTTATGGATTTGATGAATCAGATCTTCAGACAGTATTTGGACCGGTTCGTAGTTGTGTTCATTGATGACATCTTGGTCTATTCAAGAGATGAGACCGAACATGCTGAGCACCTGAGATTAGTGTTGCAAATTTTGCGGGATAAGCAGTTATATGCTAAGTTCAGTAAGTGTGAGTTCTGGTTGAGAGAGGTTAGCTTCTTGGTACATGTGGTATCCGCATCGGGTATTCGAGTTGACCCGAGCAAAATTTCAGCCATACTTAACTGGAAGCCTCCAAGAAATATTACCGAAGTTTGGAGCTTCCTGGGGCTCGCCGATTATTACCGACAATTTGTAAAAGGTTTCTCGATGATAGCCACACCAATGACGAAGCTACTTCAAAAGGATGTTAAGTTCGAATGGACGGAGAAATGTCAGAAAAGTTTCAATCAACTGAAAACTTATTTGACTGAAGCTCCAATTTTAGTACAAACCGAATCAGGCAAAGAGTTTGTCATTTATAGTGACGCATCCCTACTTGGGTTGGGTTGCGTATTGATACAAGAAGGTCGAGTTGTGGCCTATGCATCGAGACAATTGAAGCCACACGAGAGAAATTATCTGATCCATGATCTCGAACTAGCCGCCATCGTATTTGATTTGAAAATATGGCAACATTATTTGTTTGGTGAGAAGTGCCATGTATTTTCGGATCACAAAAGTCTCAAATATTTGATGACCCAGTGAGACTTGAATCTGCGACAAAGGCGTTGGCTTGAGTTGTTGAAAGATTATGAGCTTGTCATTAATTATCACCCGGGAAAGGCTAATGTGGTTGCGGACGCCTTAAGCCAAAAATCACTGTTTGCTTTGCGAACGATGAATGTACACTTGTCTGTTCTACCCGACAATGTGTTAGTAGCTGAATTAAAAGCCAAACCATTATTGATTCATCAAATTCGTGAAGCTCAGAAAGTCGAAGATGAATTGGTTGCAAAACGGGCTGAGTGTGTTCCGAACAAGGAATCGGAGTTTCAAATTGATGATGATGATTGTTTGAGGTTCAGAAGTCGTTTGTGTGTTCCAAGGAATTCAGAACTCATTTCGATGATTCTGAACGAAGCCCATTGTAGCCGAATGTCAATTCACCTGGGGAGTACGAAAATGTACAACGATTTGAAACGTTGGTTTTGGTGGCATGGTATGAAACGAGACATCTCCGACTTTGTTTCGAGATGTTTAATATGTCAACAAGTGAAAGCGGAACATCAAGTGCCTTCAGGATTACTTCAGCCGATCATGATACCCGAGTGGAAATGGGATCGAGTCACAATGGACTTTGTGTCCGGACTGCCATTGTCAGCAAGTATGAAGGATGCGATTTGGGTTGTTGTTGATAGACTGACTAAGTCGGCTCACTTTATCCCCGTGCGTACGGATTTTTCATTGGAAAAACTAGCTGAATTGTACGTTTCTCAGATTGTGAGATTACACGGGGTACCAATTTCTGTTGTGTCGGATAGAGATCCGAGATTCACCTCGCGATTTTGGAAGAAATTGCAAGAAGCTTTGGGTACCAAGCTGCATTTTAGCATCGCTTTTCATCCACAAACCGATGGTCAATCCGAGCGGGTAATTCAGATACTTGAGGATATGTTGAGATGTTGCATCCTTGAGTTTAGTGGTTCATGGGAACGGTATTTACCATTGATTGAATTCACTTACAACAATAGTTTTCAATCAAGTATTAAGATGGCACCTTACGAGGCTTTGTACGGGCGTAAATGCTGTACACCATTGTTTTGGACCGAGCTTGGTGAAAGTAAAATTTTCGGAGTGGATTTGATTAAAGATGCTGAACAGAAAGTAAAAGTAATCTATGAAAGTCTAAAGATAGCCTCAGATCGTTAAAAGTCGTACGCGGATCTGAAACGAAAAGACATTGAATATCAGGTGGAAGATAAGGTGTTTCTTAAAGTTTCACATTGGAAAAAGATACTCAGGTTTGGGTGTAAGGGCAAATTGAGTCCGAGGTTCATCGGGCCATACGAAATATCCGAACGAGTCGGTCCAGTTGCGTATCGATTGATTTTGCCCCCTGAACTTGAAAAGATTCACGACGTCTTTCATGTTTCGATGCTTCGACGCTATAGATCTGATCCATCGCACATAATTAGCCCATCAGAGGTTGAAATTCAAGCCGATATGAGTTATGAAGAAGAACCGATGCGTATCCTAGCTCGTGAAGTGAAAGAGTTGCGAAACAAAAGGGTTCCGCGTAAAGGTGTTATGGCTCAAACACGGGATCGAGGAAGCTACTTGGGAAACCGAGAGCTCGATGAAAGAACGATACCCAAACCTATTTACCGGTAAGATTTTTGGGGACGAAAATTTCTTAAGTGGGGAAGAGTTGTGACAGCCCTAAAGTGACCCTAGTCAGAAAGTGGTCTCAGGACCGCAAGACTGAGTCACCAAATTTTTTTGAATGTGATAATTATTGCCTAAAATATGTGAATATAAATGTGTGAAAGTTTTAAGCTTCGATTTAGTTAATTGCATGTGAATTTAGTTGATAGGACTTATGTGAGAAAATTTAGAAATGTGCTAGGCAAATGCAAGTGGCCTAATAGTGCATGTAATCAAAGGGGTGGACTTGCATGTCAATTCCCCCCCATTTAAGTACTAGTGGCCGGCCATGACAAGGGATGATGGGTAAAACATGTCATGAAACATGTTGTGTTAATGGAAAAATAAAATAAGAAGCATGGGCAATAAACTAAAAAGAAATGGAAGGAAGAAAACAAAAAAAAAGGAATGTGTGTGAGTGTTTCCCCCCCTATTGTCGTGAGTTGAAGAAAAGAAAAAAAAATTTGTTCATCCTTTTTCATTTCTTTTGGCTGAAAATTCTAAGGAAGAAGGAAGGAGTTCTTGCTTCATGTTTGGTTTGGAAGAGGATTAGGAGGAGGTTTGGCCATACTTGTATCTAGATTAAGGTATGTTTGAGGTTGTGCCATGAGATTCATGCATGTTTTTAGTTGCTAGCTTGAGTTCTAATTAGCCCATGGTTCAAATCTTTGCTATGTCATGGGGATGATATTCGGCCTAGGTGGATTTTGTGTTAATGCCATTGCATGCTAAATATGAAGCTTGTTAATGATACATGTGATGGTGGATTGATGACTCTTGGATTTTCTTTTTAGCATTTTTGAGTGAGACATTAAGTTCTTTGTTTAACCATGACCAAAAATTGAAATGGTATGGTGTTGTGATGTATTCGGCCATGGTATATCCATAAGTATGATTTATGCTTATTGCATGGTAGGTAAGATTTGTGTTTTGGATTTATGTTCATGTTTAGTTATAATCTACTTTGAGATTCGACTCTTGCACATATGCATATATATATGTTTGCACATGACGTATTGGTATGACATATACAATATCTCAAGGTATATATTTACATATGATGGTGTTTCAGTTACGGAGTACATGATGGATGCGTATTGAGTTATAATATGTAATGCATTAGTTAGTAAAAGGTATGCCATTTGTGTGTGGTATTGAGTATATAATTGGCCTCAACATAGACATGCATAATCGGCCACATGAATGAGTACATAGGTTGTTGTGTTCTTCGGCCATAGGTAAGCATATTGAAGGCTTTATCTTGACTTAGAAAATTCGGCTAAGGAGAGTATTAACTAATGTGTTGAGTTTGATTCATGATTCCGTACATATGTGACTTTAATGCCTAATGAATATATGTGAGCCAAGTACCTTGAGTTCCTCTTTTCGATGCTCAAATGATTAAATCAATTTATTTGTTAAATTAAGCTCAAGAGCAAAGGGGAACTAAATCCGATAAAGGGAAGGAAAAAGTGGTCGAATAGCCATCGGAATCGTTCGACAACATCCGAGGTAAGTTTTCGAGTAATGGGACTTAAATTATGATTCGATTAGATTATGTCTTAAGTAAATCAAAATCATGCTCTTGTATGTGGCTATTGAGCCGAAATTGTAAATGTGATAAGTGTCTTGTGTTTGAGCTTTGGTAATGGAAAAGAAATATGAATGTGACATGACTTATTGATATATGTGCATGGTTACTCGAATGATATCCGGGCTAAGTCCCGAAGGCTTTTGTGCTAAGCGACTACATCCGGACTAAGATCCGAAGGCATTTGTGCTAGCGACTATATCCGGGCTAAGCCCCGAAGGCATTTATGCTAGTGACCATATCCGGGTTAAGACCCGAAGGCCTTGTGCGAGTGGTTATATCCGGCTAAACCCCGAAGATGCTTGATTTGGGAATGAGCGATCTTGCTGTAAAAATTTAAATTAATACGCTCGTAAAATCCCAGCAATGAGGTATGTTTCGTGTGTGCTTTGAATTAGTTGATCCCTTACAAATCTGTATTCGCTCAGTCGATAAATGAGCTACCGGCCTTTGGCTAAGTTGATCTTTTGTGTATGAACATAAGGGTTGGTAATGTGAAGTAAGTATGATATTGAGAATTTGTGCATATGAAATTATCCGTTTAGCTATATGAATGCTATACTTTTGTTGTGCTGGAATCCCTTGCTCAAAACTTACTAAGCATAAATTGCTTACTCTGTTTCCTTGTTTCTCTGTTTTATAGATTTTGGCTCGTCAGCTATCAGACTCGGGATTTTTGGAAGTCGAAGTCTCCCACACTATCAAAGCCCCCTTTTGGTACAATTTTGGTTGAACTTTGAAATGGCATGTATAGGACTACCCTTCTTGTTGTTGGTCATGTACCCATGGATTTTGTGTAAATTTGGATAGCCATGCGAAAATGGCTTATACACGTTTTTAGCATAGTACTATAATCGTTTTGTATGTTGATCACTAAGAGGTATGGAAATGTTTGGAAACGATTAGCCATTGGAATGGTTAATCATGATTATACTTTGTGCTATGTATGCAAAAAAAAAAGGGGCTAATTGAATCATGGAAACTATGAAATAGGTAAAGTCTACCTTAAAGGCAGATGCTGACAGCAGCAGCGATGTGGATGTGAAAAATCACTAAAAATAGTAGGAACGGAATTAAATAGTGAATAAATTATGTAAATGAACCTTGATGAATCTACTTTCATATGGAAGAAACGAAACGGTCATATGAGTTGTATGTTAAGAGATATTTAGGTTTTCGTGAAACAGGGCCAAAACGGTTTCTGGATTCCCTGTTCCGACTTTGGAAATTCATTATAAATTAACAAGAGATAATTAGGAGTCATGCCATATATTTATAGATTCCTCTTTGAGTCTAGTTTCTATAGAAATAAACGATATCAGTATTGAAGCCCTGTACAGGGACATATCCAAGTCGTAATGCGCGAAGGTCAGTGTAGTCGATCCCTGTAACATGGGAGACTTTAACTAATAAACTGTACTAATTGGCCCGACCAAAAATTATAGAAAACAAATTGTAGATGCATATATGAGTCTAGTTTTAGGGAAAAATCACGAAACTGATTTTCGAGTTGTGGAACTCAAGATATGATTTTTAAGGTGACAGCGACACAGTTAGCCAGCTGTCTGGAAATTTTTAAAATGAAATGTGCAAGTAAATGAATTAAGTCGGTCAGTACCTCGTGTTCGACTCCGGCAACGGTCTCGGGCATGGGGTGTTACATTTCCTAGCCACAAGAAGAACGTTAATTGATGTATAGAAAGGCGAACTCACCATGCGAGTTCAAGATGATCAGGCAACTTTTAACATTCTTAAAGTGATGAGATTTCACGATTCGACAGAAGAGTTTTCAGTTATAGAAGAGATAGGAACCTCGATTTCTATGGAAAGCAATTTTGAAGAAGATCCATTGGAGAAAGCCTTAGGATTTGACCTTTTGAAGGATGAAGAAAGTGAAGAAAACATGGTTCTAGTGGAAGCCAATCCGAGAAATTTTATTCAATCCACATGGTTTGAACCATTGGAGTTGGAAGTTAGAGAATTTGTGCAACCCAAATTGTCAATTGAAGAACCACCTACACTCGAACTAAAGGTATCTCCTTCCATTTGAAATACGTTTATTTAGGTGACTGTTCCACTTTACCTGTGATTATTTCAGTAAAATTGACAAAAGATCAAGATGAACAACTAATTTCTGTTCTAAAGAAATTTAAGAAAGCAATTGGTTGGACCATAGTTGATATTTGAGGTGTAAGCCTTCATTTTGCATGTACAAAATTATTCTAGAGGAAGGTAAAAAAGCTCGAATTGATGGGCAAAGGAGGCTCAATCCTTTTATGAAGGAAGTTGTGAGAAAGGAAGTGATCAAATGGCTAGATGCAGGAATCATCTATGCCATTTCAAATAGTTCGTGGGTAAGTCTGGTATAGTGTATGCTGAAGAAAGGTGGAATTACAATTGTTGAGAATGAGCTAACGAATTGATCCCAACATGAACTTTTACTGGTTGGAGAATTTATGTTGAATATAGAAAGCTAAATAAAGCCACTCAGAAGGACCATTTTCCGTTGCCTTTTATGGATCAGATGTTAGACTGCCTGGCAGGTGATGAATTCTATTGTGTTTTAGATGGTTATTCGAGATATAACCAAATAGTTGTAGATCCGGAAGACCAACATAAAACAACCTTTACTTGTCCATATGGCACGTTTGCTTTTAGGCGAATGCTTTTGGTTTATACAATGCACCTGCAACTTTTCAACGATGCATGATGGCAATATTCACTGATATGGTTGAAAATTCTATTGAGGTTTTCATGCATGATTTTTCTGTTTTTGGTAACACTTATGATATTTGTTTGAGTAATTTGGCTAAAGTACTGAAGAGATGCGAAGAGACGAATCTTGTCCTTAATTGGGAGAAATGCCATTTTATGGTTAAGGAAAGGATTGTCTTAGGGTATAGAATTTCAAAGAAAGTAATTGAAGTCGACAAAGCAAAGGTGGACATAATTGAAAGATTACCGGCCCCAATGAATATGAAAGGAGTCAGAAGTTTCTTCGGCCATGCCGATTTTTACCGAAGGTTTATCAAAGATTTTTCGAAAATTTTTAAACCATTTTGTTTGGTGTTAGAGAAAGATGCAGTGCTTGATTTTAACAAAGCATGTTGAGAAGCTTTTGAAGAGATGAAAAACTGGTTAATCTCAGCCCCAATAATCATTACACCTGATTGGAGCACACCTTTTGAATTGATGTACAATGCAAGTAATTATGTTGTTGGAGTTGTGATGGGTCAAAGAAAAAATAAATCTTCCACCCTATTTACTATGCAAGTAGAACATTTATGGGAGCCCAACTCAATTATACGGTAACTGAAAAGGAACTATTTGCTATAGTTTTTGCTTTTGACAAATTCCACTCATATCTTATAGGTACCATAGTTACAATAATTCGTTGGATACTTTTACTCCAAGAATTTGACCTTGAAACCCAAGATAGAAAAGGTGTTGAAAATCAAGTAGCTGATCATCTGTCAAGGTCGGAGCAAGATGAGGTAACTCGATCACATGTGCCTATCAACGAGAATTTCCTAGTGAACACTTATTTGAGGTGAGTCAAATTCATGAAACACCTTGGTTTGCTGATTTTACCAATTATCTTGCATGTGGAATAATTCCTCAAGAAATGACATACCAAAAAATGAAGAAATTCCTTCATGATAGCCGGTATTATTTTTTTGGAGGACCCGTTCTTGTTTAAACAGTGTTGTAACAGCCTGATTTTGCGCCTAGCTGGAACAGTGACTTTGAAACCACTATTCTGGGGCCGAAGAGATTATTTTTAATGATAATTTATGTATTATAGCATGATCATATGAGTGCATGAAAATTTTGGTGAAATAATTTTAGCGATTTCATGCTTAATTGCGAAAAAGGACTAAATCGCGTAAACGGAAAAAGTTTTGTTTTGCTAGATAACAGTGCCAAATAGCTATATAACATTAAATTAGGGTCTTTATTGAGTAAATAGATGATAAATATGTTAGTGGCTGATCAAGGAGACAAAAAAAGGTTGAAAAGTCAAAGTTGGTGTGCATTATGTGGCTTATTTGGTAATAAAATAAAACAAAAAGAAAAAAATTGTTGTCATCTTTTCATCTTTCTTCTTCCCCACTGAAAATACCAGCAAAGAGGGGTTTTTGAAAGCTCAAAAATTTCGGCAACTTATATCCCTTGCAAGTAAGTGATTTAGATGCCTATTTTTTATAATTTTTGTACTTTTGGAACCCTTATAGCATGAACTAGCTAATGGGGGGACTATTTTGTGAAATGGTTGAATAGGGATTTTACATGAAAGGATTTATGTTGTTTGTTGAATTTTTATGGAAGAAAATGAGTCTTGGTTGTGTAATAAACAACTTATGTGAAAGGATTTTCATGGAAAACACCTAAAAGGGCCATTTTGTAAAAGTTATAAAAATAGGTTGTAATTGTGTGACAGAGTGGAAAATTGGGGTTGTCATAAGAGTAATAATTGGTTGGTTAGGCTTGGCTAATAAGGAAATTCGATAAAAATTGATTTCCGGACCTAAGGGAAAATGGTCATTTTGTAAAAGTCTAGGGGCAAAATGGTCATTTTGCCAAAAATGTGAATTTTGATTGTCCAAATTTATTTAATGATTAAATGAGTGAATTTCATCATGTTAGATCAAGAAAATCAATATTTGGGCTTAAATCGAGAAAATGCGTGGTTAAAGACAAAAAGAGAATAATTAGCCTAAATTGCATTTGAGGTAAGTCCGTGTGATTAAACGAGCATGATATTTATGCCATTGTTATTATACTAGAAAATCTATCTTGTCATGATTGTGTTAAAGTTTATGTTGATGATATTGTATACGAGAAAGTGATGTCAAATGTAAATAACATTTATATGTTGATTGAATGCTTGGAGATTTGATGGATTATGATATTCCATTGAAACGAGTAAGTTGTATGTAAATAATACAACTACTGTAACACCCCGTACCCGAGACCGTTGCCGGAGTCGGACACGAGGGGTTCACAGACTAAATTCGCTTACTATCGCAGTCCATTTTAAAAAATTTCCAGACAGCTGGCTAACTGTGTTGCTGTCACGTTAAAAATCATATCTTGAGTTTCACAACTTGAAAATCAGTTTCGCGATTTTTCCCTGAAACTAGACTCATATGTCCATCTACATATTTTTTCTAGAATTTTTGGTCGGGCCAATTAGTACAGTTTATTAGTTAAATTCTCCCCTGTTACAGGGAGCGACTACACTGACCTTCATGCATTACGATTTGGATATCTCCCTGCACAGAGCTTCAATACTGATGCCGTTTGTTTCTATAGAAACTAGACTCATAGAGGAATCTATAAATATATGGCATGACTCCTAATTATCTCTGGTTAATTTATAATGAATTTCCAAAGTCGGAACAGGGAATCCAGAAACCGTTCTGGCCCTGTCTCACGAGAACCTGAATATCTCTTAACATACTGTCCATATGATCGTTTCGTTACTTTCCTATGAAAATAGATTCATCAAGGTTCGCTTACATAATTTATTCACTATTTAATTCCATTCCTACTATTTTTAGTGATTTTTCACATCCACATCACTACTGCTGCCAGCATCTGTTTTTTTAAGGTAAACTTTACCTATTTCATGATCCTCCATGGATCAACTAGAGTTTGTCATACATATTCCAAAAGTGATCAAGAATAACCCTTCCCATGGCTAACCGTTACCAACATTTCCATACCTCTCGACGAACAACATACAAAACGATTATAATGCTATGATCAAAGTATATTTAAGCCATTTTCGCATGGCTATCCAAATTTACACAAAACCGAAGGGTACATGACCAACAACAAAAGGGTAGTCCTATACATGCCATTTCAAAGTTCAACCAAAATTGTACCAAAAGGGGGCTTTGATAGTGTGGGATACTTCGACTTCCAAAAATCCCGAGTCCGATAGCTGACGAGCCAAAATCTATAAAACAGAGAAACAAAGAAACGGAGTAAGCAATTTATGCTTAGTAAGTTTTGAGCAAGGGATTCCAGCACAACAAAAGTATAGCATTCATGTAGCTAAACAGATAATTTCATATGCACAAATTCTCAATATCATACTTACTTCACATTACCAACCCTTATATTCATACACAAAGATCAACTTAGCCAAAGGCCGGTAGCTCATTTATCAACTGAGCGAATACTTATTTGTAAGGGCTCAACTAATTCAAAGCACATACGAAACATACCTCAATGTTGGGATGTTACAAGCGTATCAACTGAAATTTTTACAGCAAGATCGTTCATTCCCAAATCACGTACCTTTGGAATTTAACCGGATATAGCTACTCGTTCAAATGGCTTCGGACATAGCCCGGTTATAGTAACTCGTACAAATGCCTTCGGGACTTAACCCAGATTTAGTAACTCGCACCAATGCCTTCGGGCTTAGCCCGGAATTAGTAACTCGCACAAATGCCTTCGGATCTTAGTCCGGATATGGTCACTTAGCAGAAAGCCTTCGGGACTTAGCCCGGACATCATTCGAATAACTATGCACATTTAACAATAAATCATGACACATTCGTATTTCATTTTCATTAGCAAAACTCAAACACAAGACACTTATCACTCTTGCAATTTCAGCTCAATAGCCACACACAAAGAGCATGATTTTGATTTGCTTAAAACATGATCTAATCAAATCATAATTTAAGCTCTATTACTCAAGAACTTACCTCGGCTGTTGTCGAACGGTTTCGACGGCTATTCGACCACTTTTTCCTTCCCTTTATCGGATTTAGTTCCCCTTTGCTCTTGAGCTTAATTCAAACAAATTTAACTCATTAAAGTCTCATTTTGCTAGCTTATGGCCGAATATGACAAGGAGTTTGATAGGTCATATGGCCACCTTTTAGCTCAAATACACAATGGTCATACGCATTTTTAATCACATCAAGCAATTTAATACAATTCATTCGAACATCAAAAGAGAAGCTCAAGGTACTTAACCCATATATACATTAGACACTAGAGTCACATATGTACGAAATCACGAATCGAATTCAACATACTAGCTAATATTTCCCCTTAGCCGAATTTTCTAAGTCAAGCTAAAGCCATCAATAGGCTACCTATGGCCGAACATACACATAACTTATGTACTTATTCATGTGGCCGAACATACATGTCTATGTTGGGGCCGATTGCATCACAACACCATACCATTTCAATTTTTGGTCATGGTTAAACAAAAAACTTAATGTCTCACTCAAAAATGCTAAAAAGAAGATTCAAGAATCATCAATCCACCATCACATGCACCATTACAAAGCTTCACTTTTAGCATGCAAATGATATCAACACCAATCCACCTTGGCCGAATATCATCTCCATGACATAGTAAAGATTTGAACCATGGGCTATTTAGAACTCAAGCTAACTACTAAAACATGCATGCATCTCATGGAACATCATCAAACATACCTTAGTCTATCAAACCACCATAGCCGATTTCCTCAAAGCTCTTTTTCCTTCTTTTTCTTTCTCCTATTCGGCCAAGAACAACATGAGAGCTTTTCTCTTCTTTTTTTTGGTCATGCATGAGAATGATGAACACATTTTTTTTCTCTTTGTTTTCTTCCTTCAATTTCTTATTAGTTTATTGCCCATGCTTCTTATTTTATTCTTCCATTAACACAACATGTTTCATGACATGTTTTGCCCATGCTTCTTATTTTATTCTTCTATTAACACAACATGTTTCATGACATGTTTTGCCCATGCTTCTTATTTTATTTTTCCATTAACACAACATGTTTCATGACATGTTTTTCCCATCATCCCTTGTCATGGCCGGCCACTAGTACTTAAATGGGGGGGAAATTGACATGCAAGTCCACCCCTTTGATTACATGCACTATTAGGCCACTTGCATTTGCCTAGCACATTTCTAAATTTTCTCACATAAGTCCTATCAACTAAATTCACATGCAATTAACTAAATCGAAGCTTAAAACTTTCACACATTTATATTCACATACTTTAGGCAATAATTATCACATTCAAATAATTTGGTGACTCGGTCTAGCGGTCCCGAGACCGCTTTCCGACTAGGGCCACTTTAGGGCTGTCACAACTACATTGTTATTATATGTGTTTAAATTGATATAGCATGAATTGCTTGGCTGTGGAAATGATTATGTATGATGAATATTGAGATAGTAGAATTCTCGTTTGAACCTTAAGAAACAATTCGGATATTCATGCCATGACATTCGGGTTATTTGTGTGCCAGTGTAAGACATGTCTAGGACATGCATCTGCCACATTATGAGAGCCAGTGTAAGACCATGTCGGGACATGCATCGGCCTCAAGAATGTAAGCCTGTGTAAGACAAGTCTGGGACATGCATCGGCTACGAGATGTGTCAGTGTAAGATCATGTCTAGGACATGGCATCGGCATGGATATGTGAGAGCCACTGTAAGACCATGTCTTGGACATGGCATCAACATTATAGCCTATGTTTGAGGCTTAGTGAATAACCGATAGCTTTTCGAATGGTTTAACGGTGAGAGTTACTGTTTAAGCTAAATGAGAAAGGTTATGACCATATTGTGAGTGGTACAGGTACTTACATGAAATTGATGAGATGTGAATTCAATTCATGTTATATGATTAGTAAGGAATGAATATGAGCATGTTGAGTAACACAGGTATGTATGCCAAGCTCATGAGAAATGATTTTAGTTTATGGTGCACATTTAGTGAAGATGTAAATAGGTAATTCATGCTTATGAGAATGAATTTGTGATGACCTTGTGATTATAGGTCTATACTTATGATGTATGAATATGTAACCTTGCCAATGTGGTGAAAATGAATTAATATGGTGTGATAAACGTAGTATCGTTAATTTACACTAAAATAGTTTTGGACAGCAGCCATAGTCCGACTTTAAAACTCCACCAAAAATTGTGAAAATTGAGTTACAGACTGCATAAAATATGTAATTAAATCCTAATGAGTTTGGTTTCACATAGAAGAAATGGTGTAAGAAAAAGAGTTTCATATTATGAAATATTTTAATTGTTGTGAGACAGAGTCAGAATAACTTTGAAATCCCCTGTTCTGATTTGATAAAATCATTGAAAATTTTAAGAAAATAGTTATGAGTTATAATTTATGTGCTTATAATTATTAATTAGTCTATTTTCAATAGTAATAGACAGAAATATCATCCGAGTCCCGTATTATGAGATAATTAATTTTTAGTGAAGAGGGGTCAGAACTGTCAGACAGCGAAAAAGGGTAACTTTATGGAATAAACTGCACTAATTGGATGAACCAAAAATTCTAAAATTTTTATGGTAAGAAAATATGTGAGTCTAGATTTAGGGAAAATTAGTAGAACTTAATTTGGAGTTCCGTAGCTCTAGATATAAATAATTTAGTGACCATGACTTGAGAAAACAGCTTGACTAGAGCATGAGTAAAAATGCAAAAAGGGTTGTATTACCATGAGAAGCAAGTTGATAAATTGCTAATTATTTTCATACGGTCTTACTAAGCTATAAAGCTTACTCTTTTCATTTCCTTCCCTTTAGTGTTTTCAGGTTAGCTCGGGGTTGGAGATCTCGAAGGCAGCATCACACTATCAAGTCACTACCTTTGGAATAATGAAGTATATATTAGAAATTTCAAGTGAGTGGCATGTATAGGGATCGAGTTGATTGACATGTATTATTTTTCTTTGGCCAAATGTGTTGGCTTATATTGAGTTATATGTAAATGGCCATGAGATATGGCTCATATTGATTTTGGCTTGTAAGGTGATTATGTTTGTCATGTCTAATGTTTATAAGGTGATTATGTTTGTTTGCCATGCATGGTTAGTAATATGACATGTGCGTAGGATGTATGCTCTATGACCAATTGAGGTGGTCATAACCATGTAGTAATCGCACGTTATAAACACAACATAATAATGATTGAACTTGAGTGATGGATAAGTTGGTAACCATAGTATAATGGTAAAAGTGGTCATCAAAATGACAAGTCTTATGAATGTAAAATAAGGAATCTAGACTTGGTATTGCATGAGTAGATGCATTACTTGTAAGAGGACATGTTAATGTTAAGGATATGTCTTAATAAAGAGTTTTTAATCACTAAAATGATGCCATGATTTGCGATTTTGATGTGCATAAGGTTGTAAGAGATTATGGGTAATATGAAGGCTTGGAAAATAGCCATGAAGGCTTGGAAAATTGCCTAAGTGTTGGCCACACGGGTTGAGACACGGCCGTGTGTCCCAACTGTGTGAGGGACACGACCTGGAGACATGGGCATGTGGCCTGGCCGTTTGGTTCGATGTGCATGCTGATGTCATAAACAGAGAGTTACACGGCCTGAGGACACGGGCGTGCCAAAGGCACACGGGCGTGTGCTTATGTCCACACGGGCGTGCGACCCTGTTTCTTAGAAAAAATTTTTAAGTTTTCTTGAAACTTCTCAAAGTTCTCGGTTTAGTCCCGAATCGACTTCGATGAATGTTTTGGGCTTCGTAGACCCAAATAAGGGACAATATGCATGTGTTTGAAAGCTTTTGAATTAAAAGAGATTTTACGGCCCGATTTTTGCATGAATGTGTATGTTTAAGTCTGGTAATGCCTCGTACTTTGTTCTGACATCGAACATGGGTAAGAGGTGTTACAAGTGTGCAGATAATATAATCCAAAAGTGTGTAGCCGAAAGTGTGTAGCTGAAAGTGAGACTCCTGAGATATTATATCATTGCCATTCATCTCCAAGTAGGGGACACTTTGGTGGTGCATGTACTGCAGCAAAGATTTTGCAAGCAGGTTTCTTTTGGCCTACACTATTTAAAAGATTCTTATGTTTATGTGAAGAACTACGATAATTGTCAAAGTACCGGAAATATATCATGGAGGAATGAAATGCCCTTAACAAATATTTTGGAGATTGAATTATTCGACGCATGGTGCATTGACTTATTAGGATCGGTTCCTTCTTCGTATGGGAACAAATACATCTTAGTTGTTGTAGATTATGTGTTCAAATGAGTTGAAACTAAAGCATATCCTACAAATGATGCTAAGGTAGTCATGCGATTCCTACATAAGCATGTGTTTACACGATTTTGGGATACCAAGAGCTATTATTAGTGATGAAGGTTCTCACTTTGTGATCAAATGGCTTAAGTAGTTGCTTGACAAATATGATGTGAAGCATAAGATTGCTCCTCCTATCACCCTCAGTCTAATGGGCAAGTTGAAAGAGTGAATCGTGAAATCAAAGGTATCCTTGAAAAGGTAGTACGCTCTAGTAGAAATGATTGGTCTCGAAGGCTCGATGTTGCATTATGGGCCTATCGAACAACATTTAAGACACCGTTAGGAATGACTCCTTACCGGTTGGTTTTTGGGAAGGCATGTCATTTCCCATTAGAGTTGGAGAATAGAGCTTACTGGGCTTTGAAGAAGTTGAATTTTGATATTAAACAAGTCGATGTGAGAAGAATGTTACAACTGGATGAGTTGGAAGAGTTGAGGTTGTTTTCCTATAAGAATGCCAAAATGTGTAAAGAAAGATAAAAAAATATGGCATGATAGTCATATACAATCTCGCGAGTTTAAAGAAGGCCAGAAGGTTTTGTTGTTTAATTGAAGGCTGAAGTTATTTCCTGGGAAGCTGAAATCCCGATGGAAAGGACCTTATACCACCTATCGAGTTTATCCTTATGGAGCTATTGAATTATACGACAATTACGGAGGTACATTTAAAGTTAATGGTCAACGTATCAAGCATTATTAGGATGGTGACGTTGAGCGAGTTGAATCTTTGTTCAAATTAACAGACCCTTGATTTTTTATGAACTCATTTTGTAAATAAATAATTAATTAGAATTTATTTTCTTAATTTAATACATTTAATTAATTCTGTCTAAGGAGATTGGAACTTAAGCGGGACCGCTATGACCCCTCCAACCTTTCCTGGGAATTAATTTAATGTAATTTGTTAAGAGGAAATATTCTAATTAAGATTTAAAATGGTTTTTTTTCTAGTTTAATTTATTTTGTTTAATTTAAAATGTTTATATTAATAAAAGGGGGTCAAATTTGGCCCAAGTACTAATCAGTTTCTCTTTATTGAATAAGTTTGTAAATATAGTCAGAATTTGAGGCCCAAGACAGCAGATAGGAGGGAAAATCCACACTTATTGCTGCCACTTCCATTGCTTGCCGCCCAAGTAACCTTAATGTAGCTAATTTTTTGCTACATGTTGCCCTAGTTTTCCCTATATAAACCCTTCTTCATTCTACTAATTTTTTTATCCCTTAAAGCAATTTGCTTAAACCTAAAAATCCCTAAACTTCCTTCTTGTGCCACTAGCCTCAAATCCCGAAAGAAACCTCTAGTCCATTTCTTTTCTTTTGCTGAAACCACCTAGTGCTGCCATAAGAGAATCGCCAGAGCATCAACGTCGTTGCCGCACGTAGCCGCTATCACCGCTCTACACCACCAGTGCTGCTGCGCATTGCCTTCACCGCCGCATGGTTTGCGAAGCAAATCCTACCCACTTGCTGATTTCGCTTCTTCCCCTATAAACAGAACTTTGTCAAATTTTCAAGAAAATACCATGTCTCGCAAAAGAACTAGATTGTCAAGACTACTCCTGAAACCCAATTGTGATCAATGATGAAGTAAAAGAGAGATTTGATTCAATTTTCAAGCATCAACCTATGATTCTGGAAAAAGGTTTTAATTTGAAGAGTAATGACTTGATGGTTGTCCCTGTGCCAATTAGAAAGACAATCACTGATCTCAAATGGGAACGATTTTGTGATGCTCGTTCACTTTCCAATGATGAACTAGTCCGAGAGTTCAATGCATGTTTGGCCACACAATATGCTATTGAGGTCATCGTTCAGAAGAAAAACGTACCTCTTGCTTCTAAGCCCATCAATGATTTGTTTAAATTAGTTGATGTTGAAGAAGATGAGTACTACCCTATGATGAACAACATAAATTGGGATTTTCTTCAACAAGTACTTAATGTTGTGACAAATACGGGATCCCAATGGATTATAAGAAAGTATGGGAGCCATTCTTGCCAAAAAGAATACCTAAAAACAGTAGCAAAGGTATGGTTTTATTTTGTTCGCTACAGTTTTATGCCTATCTCACATAGTTCCACCATGTCGATAGAACAAATGCTCTTGTTATATGCAATCTTGACAGAAAAGTCCATTAATGTTGGGAAAATTATTCTCAAGGAGATTTATGACTATGCTAAAAAGAAGACAGGAAGTGCTTATTTCCCATCATTAATCACTTCACTTTGCTTAAGAGCCCGTGTTAAAACACAAGCGAATTTAAAGGGGCAATATGTCCAATGGTGCATTACAAATCATGATCTTGAAAGGTTAGTAGACAAGGTGCATGAGCTGAATCAAGATGAGCAAGAAGAACTACCTGATCCAGATACTGAGGAGTCAACAAATGAAATTGAAACTAAATCAGTTACAAACACTAAAGAAGAAGAATTTGATAAGGAACCAAATAGTCCTAAACCAGTTGGAGGATCTAAAAATCCTAAACCAAGGGTTGAACCAGAAAAAGAACCAGTCAAGCTAAGTGTTGAACCTGAATATACAACTCTCATGCCTACTTCTGCAAGTACTTCAAGGAAATCGGAGTTGTCAATTTTGATGGATATGTGCAAGTTCATACACAATCAACAACAAACTTACTGGAAATATGAAAAAATCAGAGATGATTAGACTCGAAAAACTTTTAAGAATATCTTTAACATTTTTGTTCCAGAGTTCCCAGATGCTATCTTTGAGACATGGACGGAAGATACGGATTATACGAGCAGAGAAGGAGCTGAAGAAGGGGAATGAGTCAGAAAAATAAAAGGGGGGATTCTCATCTTTTTATTTATTTATTTTAGGTCTTTAGGAATTTGTTTCTTTAGTAACTACAATTTAATTTCTGCAAAAGAAAAAGACTAAGTGATGTGGTAATGGGAATGAACATGTCTAGGATTGGATTATGAGGAAACACTTGGTATTTAAGCAGTCTTAATGACTCACCTCTCTTTATTTTTAACCCTACCTAATGTTCAGTTTTCATTCATTACATTGTTCTTGCAATGAGGACATTACTTTTTTTTAAAGGGGGTAAGGCAAATAATTGCTTAAAATCTTTAAATTTTCATGTATGTTTCAATAATTTCTTTCATGAGTATGTCTTAATAAATGAATGTTTAGAGAAATTCTTTATTAATGAGATAGCTTGTATGCAAGCATGAATGATGATTTTATCTGAGTGATTGTATGTTATCATGAAGAACGAAATGATTATATGATCTTAGTCTTAGGTAATGTTTTCCATGAAAACTTAGTTTCTTTTGAGATTAGACATGCATGAAGGGTTATATCTTTAGAATTGACTGAGTAACTTTCTTGAGGCGAAATCCTAGGAGACATAAAAATCTAAGATGATATAGGCACCATTTTCTTTGTATCGTTTGAGCCTTTTCAAGCCCACCTTATGATATTAGACCCTTGAAACTATAATTTTGAGCCCAAAAGGTCTGTTTGTTACAATGAACCTACATTACAAGCTATATCTCCATCTTTTGAAGTTATCCTAATTTTGTGCACCCGTCTTAACTGAAGTTGTCTTGGTAAATGACATTTGAGGAAATTTTTAGAGGATGTACGTGCTCATGCTTAAATAAAAGAGAGAACAAAGAAAAGTTTACTCAGTTTTCATAAAGAAAAATGTATGAGCATGAGTTCAAAATAAATTTAAGAAAGTTTGTATTACAAGAAAACCAAGACAAAGTTAAAGGTTAAGATTTTTAAAACTGAAATGTCTCATCTCTTAAAATCCTTACCTTTAACTGAGCCCCATTACAACCTTATAAAAGACCTATTTAATTGATGATTATGTCACCTACATTAATGGAGAGGAAGTCCTAAGTTCAACATATGAAGATCATAAATAAGCCTTATAATTGTTTGCTTGATTTATAGGAAATTATGTTGAATGAAGAATGTTAGCTATGGCTACGACATACATGCAAAAGTATGATTCATGTTGGCATATTTTGAAGCTTAGTATAATCTTAAGGAATGTTTACATATGAATTACTTGTTAATAAGGAAGATTGATGAGTTTGATGTAACGCCCCGATTTTTGGGCCTGGAAGTAATAGGCCTTGAGTCTGGGTTCGGGTAAAAGATGGCCCGAATAATTTGAATGTTATTGTTATTATTTATTATTATTATTTCGTAGGTTTAATGTAGCAATTAAATAAATTTCGAAGGGTTATGGTATGGGAAAAAGGTTTAGGGCTTGGCCCATAGCTTTAGCAAAATTCTTAAAATTTGCCTCTTAAGGGAATCTGGGCAGTAGGCTTTATTAATAAATTGGGCTGAGTTTTAGCACAACCAGGCATCTGGCCCAGTGGCTAAGGACCCTAGGAGGGCGTGGGAGGTGCCTGGGTTCAAGGCACGGCGTGCGCAAATGGTTGTTTCTTTTTTACAACCAAGGATTGCCGTAAGAAGGCCTTATAAATATCTCGGGAGGAAAGGTGACACAAAAGAGGCACGTGGTCAAGTGGCAAGGAGGCGTTAAGAGTGTGCATGTGGATAGGGGTTTGAGTCTGGTAAGTAGCGATATTTTTTTTTAAACGAACCGGGACTGCTGGAGATAAGTCCTAAAGTTAATGGTGAGCAGATTATATCATGAGAAGAGCTTTAGTGCAGTGGCAGCAGCATGCTAGGCCTACCGGGAGGTTATAAGTTCGATTCCAGGGGAAGGCGAATTCTGTTTTATTTTTAAACGGGCCAGAACTGAAGCGGGTTAAAGGTTAAAATTTATTGTGACCATCTATTAGTAAAGGAAGAAGCATGGTGCAGTGGCCAGCAACTTGGGCGAAGGCGCAAGGGCGCAGGGCAGATGGAGGTCTGGGATTCGAGCCTCATCTCACGCATGTAAGGTTGGGACTTTTTGCTGGACGCATGGGGAAAGAGTTGGGGTCTGATAAGGACTCTTGGCAGCATGCTGAAGCGGTTCAAGCGGTGGGCTGATCGGTTAGGATTTTGAATGAAATTCAAACATTAAAGTTGGCCAAAAATCAAGAAGCAATTCGGGGAATTGGAATTTAGGAAGAATTCCTATGCCGATATACACTCATTCGGCCATAGCTAATAAGTGCCATATATCTTTGGCCTTTAGGATTTATTTTTTTTCTTTTTTCTTTTTGGGTAGGGGGTGTCGTTTCTGACAATTCTTTTCTCTTCTTCTTTTCTCCTCTCTTCATCTATGTTCTTTTCTTCTTCTTTTCCTCTATAGCCAAATCTTTCTATCATTCTACTCAACTCCTCTTCCTTACCATTTGTTTCTAAGCCTTATAGCCGATTGCCATAAAAGCCAAAATCCCGAAAGCCTATTTTTCTTCTACGCCTATTTCTCCTAGCCAAAACCCTCTGATTCTTCTCCATCTTTTTGGCCAATTCTCTCATCCTTTGAACCTCAAAGTCCTATCTACAAAACCACTGCAAAACTCTCATATTTCATCATTCTCTTCACTATTTCAAAAAGCCGGAAACCCCATAGTCTTAGGGGCATAGCCGAATCTTTAGACCTTTAAAGATTGGATTTCTGCTAACATTTGAGGGGTTAGATTTGCATCAGAATCGAATAGGAACTAAAGTGGAATCGTTGATTGAAGGAACCGGTGGTAAGTTTTTGAATCTATTCTTTATTTCAGGTTTTAGAAAAGCCGAAACCCCTAAAGGCTTAGGGAGGCTGTCGATTGGGCCCTATAGCTCTTAGGGTTATGACAATTGTTTTATTGTGATGATAGTGTGATCTAGAGGCTACTGATCGGAGGCTTGGACAAGTGGAACGACTGGATCTAAACCTAGTCGCTAGATTCGGGAAAAGGTAGGATCTCTAGTGCCTAAAGTGTTGATGGCCGACTTTTGGGTAAGGAGTTTTGTATACAAGTTGTTATGGATTCATAGTTAAGGTATTGGTAACTGACTGTAGGCAATTGGTGTGTGTGGAACTCGTCAGCATTTCGTCGCAAACAGGTGTGTAAACGACACTCACTCATAGACTAGATCGGCAAAAGTCAAAAAGCCGAAATGCCGAAAAGTCGATATTTTATGGACTTGCGAGCGTGCGAGCGCTCGTGAGATGGTTTTAATTGCTATTCCTGGTAATCTCAAGTGATAGGATTGCAGAGTGCGCAATTTCGTGCACTTCGGTATATTTGGGCTTAACGGGCCGAAAACGGGATAATGGGCCAACGGGCCCAATTCGGTAAGAACGCTCGGTAAGTGTTTCTGTTAATACGATAATGGTTGTAGTATATATGTAAACCCTAAAATAGGTAAATTTACTAAAATGCCCTAAGTATGAAAATTACCATTATACCCCTAGGTGCAAAATGACCATTATACCCTTAGGGTTGATTTTGACTGAAATGCATGATATTCTGAATCTGTTTGTTGTATGCTATGACATGTATATCTGTTGCATGGGATATGGGTTATAATGATGGAGGAAGTGTTCTGGTGGCTCTGCCACAAATATCTGTTTCTGGTGGCCCCGCCACAATTATCTGTATCTGGTGACTCTATCACAATATCTGTTCTGGCAGCCATGCTGCATACTTGTGACGTGCAGACGGATGGGTGGGTCGAGTAGTCTCCCCACATGGTGTAAGGTTGCAACGGGGGTGTATACAGATGGATATGGGTTGGGTTTCTGCATACATGATATCTGTTTTGTTTCTGTTATGGACCTATAGGCCTCATTTTGAATTCTGTATAGGGCTAAGGCCCAACTTAATCTGTTTCTATGGTTTGAACTAATCTGGACTATGGTTGGGTTAATTTAGACACTGAGTTTCCTCAAACTCACCCTTTAATTTTATCCATACAGGTAACCCCCAACCATAGTGGACTTGGAGCTGTGAGGGATTCGGAGTGGCCACACGTACTGCAAACTTGATTTTCTTCTTATAATTTAATTAGTTTTCTTTTACTTTTATGATTTGGGTTTTAAGTTGTAAAAAGGCCGCTTTAATAATTTTAAATGGTTTTAATATGTTTTACTAGAATAGGTATGATGGTATCTTAATCGTTGAAACTGATTAGTCCTAGGGCGCATTTTCAAAAACAGTAATTGATTTTAAAATATCACGATAACAAAGCAAAACTTCCGCAATGAAAATGTTTTCCAAAATTAATCATTTTTCCTTAAACTGGACTAAATTGAATTGGTTTCCTAAGAACATACACTAAGTTAAGGTGTGGCAATGGTGGTGTGCATGTCTAGGATTGGATCCGAAAGGAGCTTGGTACTTAAGCAGTCCGATGGACTCACCTCCTCTTTTCCGGTATCCTACCTGGTGCACAGCTTCCATTCACTTTAACTTAAAACGAAAATACTCTTCACGCTAAGAAAGATTTTAGATAAAACATGAGTTTTTCAGTAACACTTCAACGTGACACTCTGGATTCGGCCGTAACGTCTGGGTCGGGTTTGGGGTGTTACACTTGAAGTTATTAATGCATTATTATGAGACAAAGATTGATGCTTCTTACACAATTAGCAATTTTTCCTTAGCAAGACCTTTTGTTATGCATCAACATTACTTGGGACAAGCAATGATTTAAGTTTGGGGGTGTAACACCTCAAACCCGATCCAGACGTTATGGTCAAATTCGGCGTGTCACATTGAAGTGTTTTAGTAAAAATTGTGTTTTCATTGAAAACCCTTCTTAAAAAGAAATCCTAATTAACTAAAAAAATTCTTTTAGTTACGAAAGCCTTGTTTAAAACATTTGATTTAAAAAAAAAACTTAGTTGTGGAAACATAGAAAACATACTATAATTTAAGAAATTCATGTTCAACTTCTTGTAATTACAATTGAAATAATAATAATAATTAAAGTAATAATAACATAATGAAAACCTTATTACAATCTGGTCTAAACATACTTAAAAAGAAATAAAAACTTAAATGCTTAAAAAAACCAAGTCCGAACTATCTTGTTAGTCGGCCACCCAGAGTCCCTCCAAACATTGAACCTTCTACTGAGCATCAGCTGAAAATAAAATAAAAGAGGGGGTGAGTTTTCGCAAACTCAGTGTGTACAACCCTCGAAGAAAAACAAGCATTCAAAGAGAAATCATCAAACTTGCAATGCAATCCCATCCAAATTATCCATCTGCTACACACCAGCTTCGTCCCCCGTCACACCATGTGGGGATATAAATATCGACCCACCCAACCCACAACCAATGGTAGCCCGGTTGCGAAATTTCCTTCATTTACATATTGGGCTTTAAAAGCAGTCGGTGGATCCACGATTGTCAGGCAACCATGCGATCCTCATATACTTCCTCCGTTCCTCTATTCTCGCCTCATATGCAACCTAAGCAGAACATCATATGTATGCATGTCACATCCATAAAACTTACATACAACACCTAGGGGTATTTTGGCCATTTTTTCCCTTAGGGGCATTTTGGTAATTTTCCCTTAATTACGGTTTTCACTTACTTTGGTCCATGAACAAGTCCCGCGAGCTAAGATGAACGAACACTATGCTCCAGGTAAGATTCCAGAGAAGAGGAGGTGGGTCATTAAGACCGCTTAAGTATGAAGCTCTCCCTAGATCCAATCCTAAACATGCATATACTCGTTGCCACACCTTAACCCTATGCCTTGTTCACGGTCACAATATATTAATTATGTCTTATGTAGTTATCATATACTAGGCCCAAAACCCCTTACAAAGCCCCAAACAAATTCACATACCTGTATTTGGCCCATTAACCCCATTCATATTCGTATGGCCCATTAGGCCCAAATCACCTGTATATGGCCCATTAGGCCCAAATCACATTTATATGGCCCGTTAGGCCCAGTCACATTCATATTCATTCTCACATACAAATTCCTATCACATAGCATCAATATTCAATTTTTGCCTATTATGGGCCCAATAGCCTATCGGGCCCATTTAGCCTATTCTGGCCCGTATGGCCAAATCACAACCCAAGTCCACAGAATCGCCTGTGGGTTTCAAACATCCTATTGGTCTCCCCCTTACGAGTGTTCGCGCACTCGCAAGACTACCGTAGCCAAACTTTTGGCTTTCCGGCATTTCGGCTTTTGTCGATTCAGTGTGTGTGTGTAGTGTATGTACACACCTGGTAAGCAAGCGTGTCGCGATTCCCTAAGTCAACAACCTACAATTGATATCACTTAAATATTAATCTCACATACTTATCAAATACTTTACCAAGAGCCGGAATCTCACCTTAACCTTACCTTGCGTGATAAGTATAATAGCCCCTTCACTAACCACGATCAACTCCTAGATCTGTACCAATAGTAACTATTAAAACCAGAGTAATAGGTGACTCATATCCAACACAAGCCCCCTTACCTTACTATGGCTATTCGGCCAACCTTAGCCAATGGATGAGGAATACTTACCAAAACCACAACACCTAAGGAGCAATTTGGCAATGAGCTAAGATCCGAGATCCAATACTAATTCCCTACCATAGTTGATTAGAAAGAGTGAGGGACAATATTCGATACTTAGCAAAGAAACCGATTGGGAGAACAACACTTACACTAGATTTGACCGAAGTAGAAGGAGTAGTGATTGCAACAAGGGTATTCGGCCAAAGAGGTTTGGCCCTTTATGATTTTGTATGGCAAAGGGGGGTTATTCGGCTCCAAGGAAAAAGAAAGAAAAGTCAGAAATGAGGTAGAGGAAGAATAGAATTCAACACAAGGAAGGAGAAAAAGAAAAGAAGTAGAGGGTTTTTAGCTTTTAGAGAAAAGAGTTTCTGGTAACAGGGTGAAGGAAATTCGGTCATTAGCTTCATACCCTAGCATTCGACACCTATTTATAGGCCTTATAGCCGAATTTTCCCATGCCCAATTCCCTATTCGGCTCCATCACTTCTCCCTTCTCATCTCCTCGTTTTTCTCCCTAATAACCCCTTTATCCTTTCCTTAATTTTCTCTCTTGGACACTTCCCTTGGAGTCCACTTTCACGCCACTTCCATCCTTGTAAAAGATCAAAATTAAACTTCTAAAAATACTAAACTAGGATCCAAACCTTGGATCTCCTTTCTAGCCACTGACGCCACCTCCCTACACTCTAAGTGGCATCACTTAGCCACTCTTCCATAAGGCTTTTTGATGCCATTTTTTCCCTATCTTTATTTAAAATCCCAACTACTTGCCAACAAGGTCCTTTTAATAATTAAAATATAATTTCATTTATCCCTAGGTTCGAACTCAAACCTTAATTAAGACTTACTATAAACCGAGTCATAATTATTTTTATAAATAATTACGGAGTGGCAATAAGATGGTATTAAATTTTCATTGAAAATTTTTATTGTTTCGATTGTTAATTAAGCAAAAAGGACTCAATCGCGTAAAATGCAAAAGTTGCATTCTAATTGTTTAAGTGTTTATTTGCTATGTTATACTAAAGTATAAGTCCTTATTTATTAATTAAACCATTATTTTATGGTAGTGGAGATTGGTGGTTTGGCATATATGAAATTATGTATTATTATAAAGGATGAAAAGGTAAATGGTATATTAAAATGTAATAAATAAAAACAAAACATAA
This sequence comes from Gossypium hirsutum, assembly GCF_007990345.1. Classification (NCBI taxonomy): domain Eukaryota; kingdom Viridiplantae; phylum Streptophyta; class Magnoliopsida; order Malvales; family Malvaceae; genus Gossypium; species Gossypium hirsutum. The sequence goes on along the minus strand of NC_053434.1, from coordinate 67,433,314 downwards.
AATGTCCATGCAAATTTATCTCTTAGCCGAATATTGAGGAGAAAAAGAAATCCATTGAAGCTTCCTTAGTTTTGGGCACTTGCATGAATTGATTTAGGTATGTTTTGTGTTCGGTTTTTAATAATTTTTATGTTTTTGAGATCATTGCTTTGTATTCTAACTAGCCCGTATCTCCGATTTCAAAATTGTTAAAGATTTTTAAAGTTACCATTGATGAATACTGTAATTTTTTATGTTAGATGATGAATTTGGAATGTTGATTTATATTTAAAAGTAATTTGTTAAGTGATTTTGATGAATTTTTCGATTTGAGACTAATTTGTCAAATTGATAAAAGTACAAGGGTTTAATGTGAAATTGTTGCATAAATGGGCTATTTTGGATACTATGAACATTTAGTTAGCTTGGTTTTGTGTTAAAAATGGTTAATTTTCATGTTTTGGGCTAAGGGACTAAATTGAATAAAAGTAAAACTTTAGGGGCAATTTTGTAAAAAATGTCAAAATGGCCAAATTTTATGAAATGAAGTGTTTTACTGTCTAAATTAATGTATTTAATGAAATTATTAATTTAGATCAAGATCGAGTGGAAAATCAAGGAAAATGGAAAAATTACCAAAATGCCCCTAAACTTTGATATCTCTACAACTTAGCCAGGTAAGTTCGTATGTTAATAAGCATTATTATAATTGATTTTTAATGCTTTATATTGATTTTTAATGATAATTATAAGTCGTGTTCCATACACGGCTGAGACACATGGTCGTGTCCCTGCCTGTGTGGAATATACCTAGGCTATTTTCCAAGCTTTGGTCAACCTTGATCTCTTACAAACTTATACAAAATCAAAAGCATATAACATGGTATTCATTTAATGATTAAACATCCTCAATTAAACCACAAACATAGCATTTGTATGTCATCATACATGTGTCTCTCATACTCATTTTACCTTGTTTATTATAGTACCACTTATACATTTATACCAAGATTATCATCTTACCAAATATCTTCAGCTTAATCATCAAGCACTCATATTTAAAGCTAGATCATATCTTTATAAAATACCACGATTCAGATGTGCAGAATAACATGTTTGCCTGAAACATTTCAATTCAATTCCATACCCAACAAGCATTACATTGAGACTAGTCATATATATATATATACATGTCATGATACATAACATTCTCTTTTTGTTTTCTTATAAACACATATCATTTATTTCATTATATCAATATTTCATATACCATAGTTTCCATGTATTCCACATATATTTATTTTCCTCCTCCTCCTCTCCATTCCACATCCTTAATGTATATAGCATTCTTGTAAGTACGATTTCACAATTTACTAATAAATGTTCACATCAAACTGTCTACACGAGTCATAGTCACTTAATTATTTATAATTCGAGCTACAGAGCTCCAAATTAAGATCCGTAAATTTCCCCTGAAACTAGACTCACAGATCTTTCCACCACAAAATTTTCATAATTTTTGGTTTAGCCAATTAGTACAGTTTATTCATTAAAATTTCCCCTATTTCACTTTCTGACAGTTCTGACCTCTCTTCACTAAAAAATAATTATCTCATAGTACAGAACTCGGATAATGTTCTTGTTGATTTATCCTGAAAATATACTCATTATGGATTTTAAAAATATAATTTTGAGCCTCTAATTATTTTTCTCCAAATTTTTGTGATTTTCCAAAATCAGAATAGGGGATCACGTAATCATTCTAAATCAGTCTCACAAAAACATAAATATCTCAAAATATAGAACTCCTTCTTTCTATATTTCTTTTATATGAAAATAGAATCATTAAGCTTTAATTTGATATCTCATTCAATCTCTGATTCAATTTATACTATTTTTGGTGAATTTTCAAATTCACGTCACTGCTACTGTCCAAAACAGTTTTATTGCTAATTCACTCTTTCACACTTTCTTTGTATTAACCTCATTTTAACATACATATCACAAATCATTTTCACCACATTTCATACGTCACAAGTATAGGCCTATGATCACAAGGTCACCATAAAATCATCCTCATGTATAACTTACTTGTTTATAACCTTACGACATCCTGGTCACTTACTGAACACATCATTCACATAACCAAGTTCCTGCACTTATTTATCACAAAACTCACAAAGCAATACATAGAGAGTCTCCCGTTGAACACTACGGATCAATCCTCGATACTTGGTGGTTTCAGCACATAGCTCCACCCATCATATAGTTCGGCTCTCTTGTACACATGGTGAACACTTAGTACCACCCATGTGACCTAGCCAGTTTATCTCGTAGCTCTCTTCTCTACATGGTGTCCTTCACTTGGAACCACGCATGCGACCTAGCTACATATATCCCGTAGCTCTCTTGTCTACATGGTGTACACATAGTATCACCCATGCGACCTAGCTACATCATAATGTCTTGTAGCTCTCTTGTACACATGATGTGCACTCAGCACTATACATGTGACCTAGCTACATACCATCTGTATCATCCAATCTTTCTGAAGGTTCAACTGGGATTTCTCTCTCTTTTCCAACAATTTCACCAATCAAGTAATTTTCCACAAACATATTTCCAATATTTTTATAAAATATCATAATACAAGTAATAGTGATGTATTACTTACATATAAACTTACATCTCATTTAATATCAATACAATAACATTAAATTACACATTGTCTTATTAAAAATCATATGAACTTACAATTTCCTATAATATCCATAATCATAGAAATCACATTTATGTATGATAATTCAATGCACTTCATGTACCATAGACATATTTTTAAATCAATTCATAAACTTGGCACCATAATCATTTAATTTAACATAATTCAATTAATTCACTAAATTTAACTTTCAAATATAAATTATAGCATTATTGTTGTATTATTATCATACCAACTTACATACTTTCAACACCTCGGAGATCATAGTAAATATATCAATTTTACATTGAAACATGCATAAATTAATGCTTATTATACATATGAACTTACCTTGATATTAAAACGGCCATTTTACCAACTTTCCTAATTTTCGATTTTTCTCTCATTCTAGGTTCTAATCTCGTTTTCCGGGATCTAAAACATCATTTTTTTACTTATTTAATTAATGTACTATTCAAAACAGTCCTTAACTCAAACTTTGGAAAAATTACAATTTTGCCCCTAAACTTTTGCATATTTACACTTTTGCCCCTAGGCTCGGGAATTAAACTTCATCTCTTATTCTTATGTTTTATGACATGATGATCACTTTTCCCTTCTATGGCAACATCAAATTCTCACTCTAACATATACTTATGACTATTAGGCATTTTTACCAATTAAGCCCTTTTGCTCGTTTTCACTTAAAACCGAGTAGCACAAGTTGTCTAACATAATTTAAAACCTCATATTGTATCATAAAACACTAGAATACACAAATTTTACCTATGGGTATTTTTCCAAATATGAACCCTAGGTCGAATTATTGCTAGCATAAGCTAAATCAAGTTACCGGGACTCCAAAAACGTAAAGAACTTGAAAAACGGGGTTAGAACAGACTTAAAATTGAGCTTGGGAAGCTTGAAAACCCTAGCCATGGAGTCTCCCTTGGTATACACGTCCATGGTGAAGAATATGAGCAAAATTGGCTTTTAATTTTGTATTTTAATTCATTTTACCCCTAAATGACCAAAATACCCTTACTACTAAACTTTCCAAAAATTCCATCCATGTCCAATTTTTTTCCATAACTTAAAAATTGGTAAAATTTCTATTTAAGACCTCCTAATTAATATTTCAAATCAATTTCATACTAGAAACTTCTAGAATGCAAGTTTTGCAACTTATTCAATTTAGTCCGTAACTTCGAATTAAGCACTTTATGCATAGAATTTCTTCACGAAATTTTCACACAATCATGAAATCATATCATAGACCTCAAAATAATCATAAAATAATTATTTATATCTCATATTTTGTGGTCTCGAAACCTCTGTTCCAACTAGACCCAATTTTGGGCTATTATAAGCAGCACTGTGTAGCTATGTCTAGATTGACAGCTTGTGTGAGGAAGCCCGGTGTTGGCTTGAGAGCTTGCATAAATGTGATATGAGATAGAGGTAGCAATGGCTACACATGTTACACCACGTGTGCAAGGTTTCCCGAGTATCCGAATTTATTATTCCGAGTGGTTCATTGGGTATGCCCAAGATGATAATTGAATATGAAACTATTACGAGACGGTTCAGGTATCAGCTTAAAACTTACGACTATTAAATTCGTGAAATGATGAATCCGAGGTAAGTTTGTGATGGAATGAATCATGATTATGGTATTATGGTAAATTACATTGTATTATATTAAATTATTTGAATGTTAAATGTATGGTAAAGTTGCTTATTTCTTACATACGAGCTTACTAAGCTATATATCTTACTCCATTTATTTTCCATGTTTGATAGTGCCATCAAGCTAGCTCAGATTGGGGATCGTTGGAGATTCGCCTCACACTATCAAAACTATCATTTTGAGTATTAATGAAATTTAACATTTTGAGTATATGGCATGTATAGGGACATGGTTATTTTGTTATATGTGTCGTTCTGATTTTAGCCAAATGTATTGGCTTGAAATTGTCAAAGGCTTGTTGTGGAAATTGGTGATGTAAACTGGCTCATTTTGGTTAACTTGGTTGTAAGTCTACTTATATGCATGTATGTGCTAATGATTTTTTTTAGTGATGTGGTTTATTTTCGTTTGCTGTAATAGCCTAGTTTTAGCTAAATCAAAATAGTTATTTCGGAACCACAAATCTGAGGTTGGAAAATTATTTTAATATTATTTTGTGTGTTTATGGTATGTGAATATATATGTGTAAAAATTTCGTGAGCTAATTTTATTGTTTAATAGCTCAACTTGAGAAAAAGGACTCAATCGTGTAAAATACAAAAGTTACATTCTATCTGTTAAAGTGCTTTAATTACTATGAATTTAAATGTGTAAGTCCTTATATGCTTATTTGACCTTTGGTTAATGGGATGGAGAAAAATAGTCATCCATTAAATGAATTTTTGTGTTATAATATAAGGTTAAAATAGTAATTAGGGAAATAATAGTAATTACATTAAAACAAAATAAAATGATGGCCATTTTATCATCTATTATGGCTGAATAAAGCAAAGAAGAAAGCTTAAAATAGGGTTTTGATGTTTGGCACTTACAAGCTTAATTAAGGTACGATTTTAGCTCAATTTTTAATGATTTCTACATTTTTGTGATCGTTGCTTTGCGTTCTAGCTAGCCCATGTCTTAATTTTTGAAAGTTTCCATTCATGAATTCAAGTGTTTTATGATGTTTGATGATGAATTATGAAAGCATGGTGCTTGATATACATGTTTTATAAAGTGATTTTGAGTAAAAATGCATGTTAGGGATTAATTTGAGAAAACTGTAAATCGAGGGGTGAAATTGTGAAATGAACGAAAGTTTTGGGCTGTTAGAGATCCTTAGGAAATTTAGTTAGGCTTGAGTGTAATTAAATCTTGTGTAATTTGTGTTTTTGTGAAATGGGGACTAAATTGTATAAATATGAAACTTTAGGGGCTAAAGTGCAAAAATGCCCAAATATGTGTTTGTGGATTAAATTGAATAAATATGTGATTGAATAAGTTAATTTTGAACACATATAGATCAAGAAAGAAAGAACTAGGATTTAGAACGGGGAAACTCAAAGGTTATCGAGTAATTGATCTGATCCGTCAATTTCGAGTACGAGGTAAGTTCGTAATGATAAATGGAGTTATAATTATATTTTTAATGCTTTAATAATGCATAAATTGTATATATGTGACTACGACTGTGTACGATAATAAATCGACTATGTTTGGCACTTAGTGTGTGTTTCAAAATAGCTTCGGCTATGAAAAGCACTTAGTGTGTGAATTGGAATAGCTTCGGATATATGAGGCACTAAGTGTCTGATACCAAGATATGTAATATCCTGAATTATGGCTTAATCAGAATAGTGGTTTCGTGACCATAAATCCGAGATAGAAATAATTATTTTATAATTATTTTGATGATTATGATATGATTGCATGATTGTGTGAGAATTTCGTGATGAAATTCTATGCCTAAAGTGCTTAAATTGAAAGTAGGGACTAAATCGAATAAGTTGTAAAATTTGCATTCTAGAAGTTTTTAGTATGAAATTTCATTGAAATATTAATTAGGAGATCTTAAATAGCAATTTGACCAATTTTAAGTTCATGGACAAAATTAGGACATGGAAGGAATTTTTGGAAAGTTTAGTAGTAAGGGCATTTTGGTCATTTAGTTATTAAAATGAATTAAAAACAAAATTAAAAGCCAATTTTTGTCCATCTTCTTCATTAGGCCGAAATTTCAAGGGTTCTTCATAGTTAGGGTTTGTTTCAAGCTTCTAAGCTCCATAGTAAGTGATTCCAAGCCCCGTTTTTAATGTTCTTTACGTTTTTGGAATCCCGGTAGCTCGATTAAGCTTATGTTAGCAATAATTCAACCTAGGGTTTATATTTGGAAAAATACCCATAGGTGAAATTTGTGTATTTTGATATTTTATGATAGAATATGGGGTTTTAAATTATGTTAGACAACTTGTGCTACTCGGTTTTGAGTGAAAACGAGTAAAAGGGCTTAACCGGCAAAAATACCTAATAGTCACAAGTATATGTTAGAGTAAGAATTTGATGTTGCCATAGAAGGGAAAAATGATCAGCATGTTATAAAACATAAGAATAAGGAATAAAGTTTAATTCCCGAGCCTAGGGGAAAAAGTGTAATTATGCAAAAGTTTAGGGGCAAAAGTGTAATTTTTCCAAAGTTCGTATTAAATGCTGTTTTGATGAATGTATGTATTAAATAAGATTAATTTGGCATTATAGATCAAGAGAAATGAGATTCAAGTCGCGATCGAGGAAAAGAAAAGATTGTGGACTAAATTGCAAAATCTTTATATTTTGGTACCAAGGTAAGTTCATGTGTAAATAATGTAGCATAATTGTTATTTTTAAGTTATTGATGTTAATTATATGATACGCTGATTTTTAATCGTGAAATATTATGCTTTGTGGTTAATGTTGAGTAATATGCAAATTATGTTTACTACTTGATAAATATGAATTGCTATCGAGTATCGGTTTCGATATTCCATGGAAGACGACAAATGTGAGATAGAGGGAAAAAGCCCGTTTGAACCTCAGGAATAGATTAGGGTACAAGTGACATGTCACTAGGATGGTTGAGCATCCGAACTCGTTGAGTTGAGTCCGAGTTCACTTATGGATGCGAATGTCCGAACTCGTTGAGTTGAGTCCGAGTTCGTGAGATGTAAATAGGCATCCGAACTCGTTGAGTTGAGTCCGAGTTCACTTATGGATGCGAACGCCCGAGCTCGTTGAGTTGATTCCGAGTTCACTTAGGGGCGGGTTACATGATTTCTTGATTACATATGAGGCACTTATGTGCAAATTATCCGTGTATCCGAGTTGTATTCCGATGTGTTCAATGGGTAAAATTTCTAGTGAAATGAAAGAACACTTAAGATGCAAGTGATGTATTGGTAAGTGTTGTGAAATGGACACTTTGGATAGGTATGTTCTTAACCCTCGGGTTGATAATAGATACAACAACGATAAGGTGGTAAGATGATGAATGATGTTTAGAAATATGACATATGTTTTGGTGATACCATGCTAAAGTTGTTTGGTATATTTGTATTGTTATGTTACTTGTTATTTACATATGAACTTACTAAGCATTTATGCTTACTCCCTCCTCTTTATTTACTGTAGTTTTGAACAAGCTAGCTCGGGAATCGGGACGGGTCGAAGGTTCGATCACACTATCTAAAGGACTTTCATCTGGGTAAATGGCTTGTAGAACTTAAGTATGGCATGTATAGAAATATACTTATTTTGTGTAAATAATTTTATGATATATCCATGATTAGTTGAGAAAATGTTTGATATTGATAAGTCATGGTGATGGTTAAATTTAGATCATGTTTGATATCGTGAAAGTTTAATAGGTTATCTAGTTCATAACAACTCATGAAAAGATGAAACTTGCCTTAAAACAGAATATTGCTGCAGCAATGACATGAATTTGAAAAATCACTAAAACTAGTATAAATGGAACTAAATGATGAGTAAGTTATGAAATTGAAGATTAATGAGTCTATTTTCATGTGGATTGAACAAAACAAGCATATAAATTATATTTTATGAGATATTTAAACTTTTGTGAAACAGGGCCAGAGTGATTTCTAGATCCCCTGTTCTGACTTTAAAAATTCATAATAAATTTTAAAAAAATAATTAGAAGTTTTTTTTTATTTTTAAAGATTCCTTATTGAGTCTAGTTTTAATAGAAACAAACCTCATAGTCATTGAAATTCTGTATAGAGAGATATATGATTCGTAATACACAGAGGTCAGAGCAGTCGAACCCTGAAACAGGGAGATTTAACTAATAAACTGTACTAATTGGCCCAACCAAAAATTCTAGAAAAAAATTAGTAAATAGATATATGAGTCTATATTTAGGGAAAATTTATGGATTTTTATTTTGAGTTTCGTAACTCGAGATCTGATTTTTCTTGTAACTGTGACACTGGTAGCTAGAAAGTTGTGAATGTAGAAACAAATGATTTGAAGTTCTTAATTTGATAAATTATGTTCGGTAACTCCTCAAGCTCGACTCTGGCGACGGTTTCGGGCGTGGGGGCGTTACAAGATAGCTTTGGTTTAATGTGATGGCACTAAGTGTGCGAGATCATTATAGCTTCGGCCAATCTCTGATGCACTAAGTGTGCGAGTTCTTAGACCATTGAAAGACTTCCGAATGAATTAATGTATTGAACAAAGAGGTGAGAATGAAATAAATAAATACGGGAAAGTTTAGGTACGTACGATACCTATGTGGTAGTTGATACTATGTGTATGAAGCTTGATGAATTTTTATATACATGTTAAATGGTGGTGGATTGGAATTGAATGATGATATAAGAACTACTAAGTGTTTATTAATTGATGTTTTGTATTATATAAGTTATTGAGTATATTTGGTATGAACTTACTAAGCTATGAAGCTTACTGTGTAATATTTGTCTTTGTTTTATAGAGTATCGAAGATAGCTCGAACATCGGGTATCATCGAGAACTATCATCACACTCTCGAATCAACTTGTTGGTATTTTTGAAGCTTTCTATATATGGTATATGGCATGTATAGGCTAGTGTTATTTTGAGTATGTTTTGAGTTGTGAATTTAGCCATGAGATGTGGCTTGTAAATGGTGTTGTTTATGAAGTTTAATTTGGCTAGATTTATATGTTGTCAAGTGATAAGTATGTGATGTATATAATGCCTTCTATGTTGGCATTAGTTGTTGATAAAGTTTAATGATGTGTTTTGTGATGTGGAATAAATGATAATGTGATGAATTTTGGTAGAATAATTTGATAGGCTTTGAATGTCGAATTGAGTAGTTGAATTGGTTGATGATAGATGGCATGATATGAGTATGAATTGGCATATTTTTTATTGCTTAAAGATGTATTGAAATGTGCTATTTTGGTTGCTTTGTGTACTTGAGAGTAGGGTGGCAAATTGGCTTTACAAATGGCCTATTTTTGTCCACACGGGCAGAGACACAAGCGTGTGTCTCAGCCTTGTCTGACACATGGTCATGTTACACGGCCGTGTGTCCTCTGGGGTAGCCCTACGAACTTAAGTCAGTCTCGAGCACTGTTTAGACACACGAGAGTGTTGATGACCATGTGAGGGACACAGCTTTGGCATATGGGTGTGTGTGGCCATTTCGAAGGGTACACAGGTTAGAACACACGGGCGTGTGGTTAGCTGTGTGACCCAAGTCAGTAACCCCTCCAGTTTTCCCACGGCCAAGGCACACGGGCGTGTCTCCGACCGTGTGGTTGGTCGTTTGACCGAAGTTAGTAACCCCTCTAGTTTTCCCACGGCCAAGGCACACGGGTGTGTCTCCGGGCGTGTGGTGTAAGTCAGTATGTATGCTCTGTATTCACACGGCCTAGGACACGGACGTGTTCGGTAGACGTGTGAGGCACACGGCCTGCTTACACGAGCGTGTGACTTATGAATGTAAAATTTTTCTGTGTTTTAAAATTTTTATATATGGTCGATTTAGTCTCGAACCACTCTTAAGCATATTTTAAAGTCTCGTAGAACCTTATAAGGGACAATGTGAATGTTTGCGAATGGTTTTTGATAATGAATGTATAAATGTATGTGAATGGGATGTGTTATTTAGTAATGCCTCATAACCTTATTCTGGCGTCGTATACGAGTTAGGAGTGTTACATTTATTGGTATCAGAACTATGGTTTAGTTAATTTTAAGACTAACATAGCGAGTGAGAGTCTAGCTATACATGCCATATATATAAATTGTGATAGTGTGATTATTCCTGACAGTTAAAATGTGTTTTTCATATAGAAAATGGATCCCGAACGAGCAATAGCCAACGATGTTAAAAGTATCGCACCCGCTCCCGCTTAAAGGGTAGTGCAGTCTGATTCTAGGCATATTTCTATTAGTCAGGGAGGAGAAGCTAGGCAAGCCTTCTTCCAAATGATGAGTGAGTGGTTCACGGAGTTCGTTCGAACAAATCCGATTGCTCAACAACCTCCATCCCCACTTGTTCCTCAACAAGTCCTGGTTGTGCCACAAGTAATAGATCCGATTTGATTGAGTAAACCACCTGTTGATAAGATTCATAAATGCGGGGCTAAAGAATTTTGGGCTGTGGTAGATGATGATAATGAGAGAGCTGAGTTCTAGCTCGAGAATACTACCAGAGTATTTGATGAATTGTCTTGTACTCCAAATGAATGTATCAAATGCGTAGTATCCTTGCTTAGAGATAATGCATATCACTGGGGGGAAACGTTAATGTTGGTGGTTCCTAGAGAACGGGTTACCTGGGAATTCTTTCAAACTGAGTTCCAAAAAAAGTACCTAAGCCAGAGATTCCTCGACCAGAAACATAAAGAGTTTCTTGAATTGAAGTAAGGCCGAATGACTGTCATTGAGTATGAAAGAGAATTCGTTCGGTTAAGCAAATATGCCCAGGAATATGTGTCTACTAAGAAGATTATTTGTAAAAGATTTGTTGACAGGTTGGATGAAGATATAAAGCTGTTAGTTGGGATACTTGAACTGAAAGAATTTGTAGTATTGGTTGAGAGGGCTTGAACCCAAAGATTTCAGCAAAGAAAAGAGAAAAGCTGATTTAGAGGCAATAGATTCGAGAAAGAGATCAATGAATAAATCTTATCATTATTCGTCCAAAAAATCTAGAAACTATTTTAACCAATTGATAGCTTCTAGGGGATATCAAAATAGAGATCATGGGAAGCAATACACCAACCCTAAAGCTCAAGTCACATTGGTATCAAGTAAGATGGCATTTTGGAAATTGTTGGGGGAAAAGTAATAATAGAATTTGTTATAGTTGTGGTTCACGAAATCACTTTATTAAAGATTGGCCAGGGTTAGCTAAAAAGATAATACTCAGAACACGAGGCCGAGTAACACTACAACTAGAGGTAGACCACCCAGAAACACGGACAATGTAAATAGTGGTAGAGGTGTGACATGAGACACTACAGCAAGGTCTGATGCTAGAGCACCTGCCCGAGCCTATGTTATTCTCGCTCGCGAAGAAGCATCATCTCCAGATGTCATCACCGGTACTTTTACTCTTTATGATACTAAAGTTATTGCATTAATAGATCCAGGATCAACTCATTCATACATATGTGTGGATTTAGTATCCAGTATGACTTTGCTTGTAGAGTCTACTGAATTTGTAATCAGAGTATCGAATCCCTTAGGCAAGTGTGTGTTCGTTGATAAAGTGTGCAAGAACTGTCCATTGATGATTTTGGATAATTGTTTTCTGGTCGATTTGAAGTTGTTACCATTTGATGAGTTTAATATAATTCTGGGTATGGATTGGCTAACATTGCATGATGCTGTTGTGAATTGCAAAAGAAAGATGATAGATTTGAGATGTCAGAATAATGAGATTATTCGAATTGAGTCAGATGATCTGAATGGTTTGCTAGCAATGATTTCTTCGATGTTAGTCGAAATATGTGAGAAAGGGTTGTGAAGCTTATTTTACTTATGTGCTTGATATGAAAGTGACTGAAAAGAAGATTGAATTAGTGTCAATTGTATGTGAGTATTCAGATGTGTTTCCTAAAGAGTTACCGAGTTTACCATCGATCCAAGAGGTTGAGTTTGGCATTGAGTTAATGCTGGGTACAACACCGATATTAATAGCTCCGTACAGAATGGCTCCGAAAGTGTTAAAATAATTAAAAGCTCAGTTGCAAGAATTAACCGATGGAGGATTTGGACGATCGAGTTTCTCACCTTGGGGTGCTCCTTTGTTGTTTGTGAAAAAGAAAGATGGCACGATGAGAATGTGTATAAACTATTGACAGCTTAATAAAGTGACGATCAAGAACAAATATCCTCTATCTAGAATAGACGATTTGTTTGATCAATTGAAAGGGGCTACAGTGTTTTCAAAGATAGATTTGAGATCCGGTTATTATCAGTTACGAGTTAAAGACTCTGATTTGTCGAAGACTGCTTTTAGAATGAGGTACGAGCATTCTGCATTTTTATTTTGCCTTTCGAACTGACGAATGCACCTGCTGTCTTTATGGATTTAATGAATCAGATTTTTAGACCGTATCTAGATCGATTTGTTGTTGTGTTCATAGATGATATCTTGATCTATTCAAAAAATAAAACTGGGCATGCCGAGCATTTGAGAATTGTATTGCAGACTCTAAGAGATAAGTAGTTATATGCAAAGTTCAGTAAATGTGAATTTTGGTTGAGTGAAGTTGGTTTTGTAGGGCATATTGTGTCAGCATCGGGTATTTCAGTCGATCCGAGCAAGATTTCTGTAATAATGGATTGGAAGCCTCCGAGAAATGTATCTAAAGTCCACAATTTTCTAGGACTAGCTGGTTATTATAAGCGATTTTTGAAGGACTTTTCGAGAATTGCGACTCCATTGATGAGATTGCTTCAGAAAGATGCAAAGTTTGAATGGTCCGAGAATTGTCAAAAAAGTTTTGATTAGGTGAAAGCTTTATTGATCGAAACTCCAGTGTTAGTTCATCCAGAATTGGGTAAAGAATTCATAATCTATAGTGATGCATCGTTGAATGGTCTGGGCTGTGTTTTAATGCAGGAAGGCAAAGTCATAGCTTATGCCTCGAGACAGTTGAAGCTGCATGAAAAGAATTAGCCGACACACGATTTAGAGTTAGCAGCCATTGTATTTGCGTTGAAGATTTGGCGTCAGTATTTGTTTGGTGAGAAATGTCATGTTTATTCAGACCATAAGAGTTTGAAATATCTAATGACTCAGAAAGATTTGAATTTCCGACAGCAGAAATGGCTAGAATTGTTAAAAGATTTGAATTAAACAGTATTCAGCCAATAGAGAACAATTGAGGGAGACTAGAATAACTGAACGCCCGAGCCTAGAAAGATCAATGAGCACTTGCCACCACCGGAAGCAAAAAGAAAGAGATGAGATGGGTGTTTGTCTAGGTAGCCACGTGAAAAGGAAAAGAATTAGAGAAACAAAAAATAGGAGAAGAGTGTTTGGCAAAGTTAGAAGGAAAGTGAAGTAGAAATATTTTGACACCGAATGGGGAGAAAAGAATTGCCTAATCGGCACAAACAAAAAACAACAAAAGGAAAACTCCAAAACAACCTAGCAGCTGAAATGAGAAGAGAGGAAACCTAGATAATTTCGGTAATCAATGTCAAAGACCTAATTGGTACCAAGAAGTTCCGACATTCGGCACACTACTCACACACCTCTCAAAATCACTCCACATATCCCACAACTGACCAGTTCAAACCTCTTCAAACTCCCCTAACATTCAGCCCCACACACCACTCTCCTTCAAACATTCCAACCACCTACTAAATAAGAGTCCCACCACCATTCAATCACTTACACGACATAGCAGCAAAATAAACACATTTACATGCAGCAGGACTCGAACACAAGTCTCTTAGCTGTAGTAACACGCCCCTTACCACTAGGCTAGCATGCTCACTTTGTCATGCTTTAAACAAGTTCCGTATATAACCATGCTGACCAAGAGTAGGGGTTCAACCTTAAAAAGAAAACATTTGCTCAAGCAAAGGCTTGAACCCCTAACTTCCTAGATACTCCCAGAGTACTAAACCACTAAAGCAGACATACTTTCACGCCACAACACATGAAAAATAATTTTAACAAGGTTTTTGGGATTTGGGGCGTTACACAGGAACTAATTTACAAAACTGTTAAAGATTTTGAATGATGCCATTATTGAATACATGTGAATTTTGAAGTTTCTTGATAGATTATGAATGCTTGTTGATAGATATACAAGTTTTGTCAAGTGATTTTTGGTGAAAATGCAAAATAGGGATTAAATTGAGAAATGTGTAAAGTTAGTGGTCAAAATGTGAAATAAATAAAAATTATGGGCTACTAGGGGCATTATGGTAATTAGGCCAGTATGGGTATGTTTGGAATTTCATTAATTTGTGATTTTATGAAATAAAGACTAAATTGTGATAAATGTGAAAATTTAGGGGTAAATGTGTGAAATAGCCCTAATGTATATTTTGGATTGAATTGAATAAATAGTTGATTAAATAAGTCAATTTTGAATATATATATATAGATCAAGAAAGGAGCAATACGGACGTAGATCAGGGAAAGAATAAAGTTATAGAATAATTGAATCGATACGCCATTTTAACATCCGAGGTAAGTTCGTATGTTATAATTTCATTTCAAATGTATTTTATGTGCTTTGATATGGCATGAATTGTGATTATGTGATTACGGACAAGTTTAGAAATGATTCGACAAAGATTCAATAGTTGGAATCCTGGTTGAACCTTAAGAATAGTTTAAGATGCCAGCGACATGTCATTAGGGATACCTTGAGTTGGATTCAGGACATGATTTAGCACTTCGGGTGTGAGATAAATTTATTTGGCTTCTAGCCATGCATATCGGCTAATTTGGCTTCAGTCATGATATCAGTATTTTGGATAAGTTACCTTGATTTGGCTTCGGGCCAATGTATAGGTACTTATTGTCTGAGACCCTTGAGTATTCGACTTATATTCCGAATGGTTCAATGGGTAAATGAAAGACGAGAATATATATGAGATTGATACGAGATAGTAAAGGTATGTGTATAAACTATTTTAGCATTGAATTAAAGAAACAATGATGAAAGTATATAGTTTTGTGAATGAATATTTGAAAGGTTTGATATTTAAGTAAAGTTACATATTGATGTATTCAAATTATTGAGTTATGTTTATGTGACTGCTTTAAGTTTATCTCGTACGAGCTTACTAAGTTTTATAGCTTACTTTGTTTATTTTCCCCATGTTTTATAGTGAATTCAAAGCTAGCCTGGATTCAGGGATCGTGAAAATCGCTTCACACTATCTACCTATCACTTGGTACCTATCAATTTTGGTGTTTTAAGTATATGGAATGTATAGGTATTTTGAGTCATTTTGATTATGGGTTGATAGAGATTTTGGTTATGTGACAGCCCTAAAATGACCCTAGTCGGAAAGCGGTTTCGGGACCACTAAACCGAGTCACCAAATTATTTGAATATGATATTTATTTCTAAAATATGTGAATATGAATGTGTGAAAGTTTTGAGCTTCGATTTAGTCGATTGCATGTGAATTTAATTAATAGGACTTATGTGTGGCACTTTTAAAAGGTGATAGGTTAATCTATAAGGACCTATTAGTGCATGTTATGAAAATAATGGGCTTGCATGTCAAATTTCCACCTATGACAAGTAGTGCCCGGCCATGCTATGGGTTAAAGCCTATTATAAACATTTTTGTGTTAGTGATTTATGTTAGAAATAATAAAATAAAAGGTTAGTAATAAAGTAATAAAAAGGGAGGGGTGATGAAAACAAAGTTGTCTCATCCTTGCTCCCCCTATTGCCGTGACTTGAGGAAGGAAGAAGAAGAGGATTTTCTTGCTTCATGATGGGTTGGTTGATGTTTAGGAAGAGGTATGTTAATGCTCTTTCATTGAAAGTCTTTGTATATTTGGAGTGGTCATCAAGTATAGAAGCTAACTCATGGCAAATGTTTTTGTAAATTTATGAAGATGACATTCGGTCATGGATGTTTGTATTTCTTTGATGTTGTTTTTGATGCTTAGGTGTATTGAGGGTTGATTATAGATGAGTTGAGCTTGGTAAAATTGAATATTTGTGGCTTAATTGCTTAATGACAATTGGCTATGTTGAAATGCCAAATTAGTGCTAAATTGTAAGTATTTAATTGAGTGTTCGAATATGAATTTAAGAAGAATGATACATTCGACTATGCTTTGATGTGCTTGGATTATTGTTCATTGAGTAAGTGATTGAGGAATGATTAGAAGAATTTGAATGCTAAACTAGTTGATTTGTTTATAATGTCCGATTATGATCAATTATAGAGATGTGAATAAAAATTTGTATGGTGATATATATATATGTATTCGGCAATGGGATAAAATGTGTATCAAGGTAAGTTTCATGGTGATTATGCTTGTGATGTTGGGTTAATATTCGGCATTGAGTAATGTTGGGGTAAGGTGATTAATCGGCTATGAAATTAGCTAAATTAAATAGGCATGAAATCGAGTCATGGTATGTTTTATCGAATATGATACATATTGAAATCTATTGTTTTAGATATAGATTAAATGGTATGTGATTGCCCAATGTGATAGTTAAGTGAATAATATTGGTTAAGTACTTAAGCAAATCTATTGTTTTACTTAAGCTTAAGAGCAAAGAGGATCAAAGTCGGATGGGGGAAAAGAGAAAGTAAACAAATAGCCGTGGATATCTAGTCGTCGACCACTTCCGAGGTAAGTTTTAAGTGATTAAACGTTGAGTAAATTCAATCATAATAGGACATAATGAGTTGATTTAATAAGATATGATGTGGCCATGATATGTCTTAAACTCAAATGGTAAGTTCATATGTGTTCGGACTTGGAAAGTTAAGAGCAAATTGTAATAATTTGCTTTGGACAGCAGCAGTAACGTGATTTTAGAAAATCACTATAAATTGTTGGTGTGGAATTATAGGCTGAATAAAATATGTAATCAAGGCTTAATTAGTCTAGTTTCTTATAAAAGAGACCTTGTGAGCAAACAAATTTCCTATAAAGAGATATTTAAAGTTGTGTGAGACGGTGTCAGAATGACTCCGAAATCCCCTGTTCTATTTTTAGAAAATCATTATAAATTGTACAAAAATGGTTATAAGATAAAATTTATATGCCTAGACTCCTTAAAGAGTCTAGTTTCAAATGAAATCAAATACAACACATTTTGAATTCTGTAAAATGAGAAATTTGATTCGTAGTGAAGAGTGATCAGATTAGTCAAACAGTGAAACAGGGGAAACTTTAAGAAAAATCTGGTATTGATTGGCCAAACCTAAAATTCTGGAAATTTTATGGATGGAAGATATAAGAGTCTATATTCAGGAAAAATTAACGGCAAGTGATTTGAAGTTTTGTAGCTCCGGTTATAAATAATTTAGTGACCATTGCTCAAGAAAACAGCTCATAGTGAATATGTGATTTTGTTGTAAACATGGATAAAACTTGTTTTAGTTGCTCATAAGCTGTTGATTAAACCCATACTTGAATTCTAAATCGTGATATTGTAAGCTTATGAGTATTCGAACATGAAATGATAGTATGGCGTAAAATTGAATTATTCATTGGAAAGTGATGGATGTCGATTCGGCCAAGACCAAGTCTGTACATGATAGTATATGTGGTATGTGAAGTATATTTGAATAAATGTGAAAGTGTATATATATGTGATAAGGCCTAATGGCCAATGTGATGAATGTGAAAGTGTATATATATGTGATAAGGCCGAATGGCCAATGTGATGAATGTGAAAGTGTATATATATGTGATAAGGCCTAATGGCCGATGTGATGAATGTGAAAGTGTATATATGTGATAAGGCCGAATGGCCAATGTGATGAATGTGAAAGTGTATATATATGTGATAAGGCCGAATGGCCAATGTGATGAATGTGAAAGTGTATATATATGTGATAAGGCCTAATGGCCGATGTGATGAATGTGAAAGTGTATATATGTGATAAGGCCGAATGGCCAATGTGATGAATGTGAAAGTGTATATATATGTGATAAGGCCGAATGGCCAATGTGATGAATGTGAAAGTGTATATATATGTATATATATGTGATAAGGCCGAATGGCCAATGTGATGAATGTGAAAGTGTATATATATGTGATAAGGCCTAATGGCCGATGTGATGAATGTGAAAGTGTATATATGTGATAAGGCCTAATAGCCGATGTGATGAATGTGAAAGTGTATATATGTGATAAGGCCTAATGGCCGATGTGATGAATGTGAAAGTGTATATATGTGACAAGGCCGAGTGGCCAACGTGATGGATGTGAAAGTGTATAAATGTGATAAGTCCCGAAGGGCAATTGTGTCAGTACTATATCCGGGTTAAAACCCCGCAGGCTTTATGCGAGAATATTATCCTGATTAATGTCCGTAGGCTTCGTGCGCGTACTATATCTGAGCTTTAAAGACCCGACAGCTAAATGCTAGGATTCAAGTAAGACTTTGATATTGAGTATCTGCATTAAATTACCATCAAATAAGTATTATGTATTCAAGATGTTCAGGTACGTATTACTTACTCATCGGTGGAGTGATTTCGAGGTGAATTATCAGTATCAAAGAGGTAGGTAAGTGTGATTAATATTATAACTCCAAATGTGAGAATGTGCTTTGGAAATATTTGACCATCTAGGTCATTATTATTCGAAAGTATATATGTGGCAGCCAAGTGTTGCGTTTAATGATATTATAGATCGAGATGAAGCTCTAGATTAACTTCATCGAACAGTTGAAATGAATGACCAATAATAGTGATTGAGAACACTTTGTCTTGCTTAAAACTTACTAAGCATTAAATGCTTACTCCGTTCTTTGAATCTCTGTTTTATAGATTTTGGTTCGTCAGCTATCGGACTCGGGATTATTGAAGTCGAAGTCGCCCACACTATCAAAGCCCTTTTGGTACACTTTTGGTTGAACTCTGAAAATGGCATGTATAGGACTACCCTTTTTGTAGTGGGTCATGGACCCTTTGGATTTGTATAATTTTGGATAGCCATGTGAAAATGGCTTATATATGTTTGAGCATAATGTTATAATCATTTAGTATGGATATGGTTATTGAGAGGTGTGGATATGCTTAACAAGGATTGGCCATGGGAATGGTCAATCACTATCATAATTTGTGCTATTTATGCTAAAAGGGCTAGTTGAATCATGGAAACTATGAAATAGGTAAAGTCTACCTTAAAGGCAGATGCTGACAGCAGCAGTGATGTAGATTTGGAAAATCACTAAAAATATTAGGAATAGAATTAAATAGTGAATAAATTATTTAAATGAACCTTGATGAATCCACTTTCATATGGAAGAAACGAAACGGTCATATGAGTGGTATGTTAAGAGATAATTAGGTTTTCGTGAGACAGGGCCAGAACGGTTTCTGGATTCCCTGTTCCAACTTTGGAAATTCATTATAAATTAACCAGAGATAATTATGAGCCATGCCATATATTTATAGATTCCTATCTGAGTCTAGTTTCTATAGAAACAAACGGCATAATTATTGAATCCCTGTACAGGGAGATATCCAAATTGTAATGCATGAAGGTCAGTGTAGTCGCACCCTGTAACAGGGGAGAATTTAACTAATAAACTGTACTAAGTGGCCCAACCAAAAATTCTGGAAAAAAATATGTAGATGGACATATGAGTCTAGTTTCAGGGAAAAATCACGAAACTGATTTTCGAGTTGTGAAACTCAAGATATGATTTTTAAGGTGACAGCGACACGGTTAGTCAGCTATCTGGAAATTTTTAAAATGGACTGCGATAGTAAGCGAATTTAGTCTGTGAACCCCTCGTGTCCGACTCCGGCAACGGTCTAGGGTACGGGGTGTTACAGGTTATTTGTAATAACTTGTAATGAAATATGTCTTGTTTTGTAAATATGGCCATGAATGATGGATTAATTTGGTAGATTTGGTTATGTGCATATATGTGCATATATGGTTGATATGGAAATTGTTAAATGGTTGAATGTTGATATTGGTAATGTTAGTTTCTAGTGAATCAAAGTAAAGAATGCATGTTTTTGAGTATCTATATTGATGATTTAAGGTCATGAGATTTTGATATAAATGAATTCGTCTATTTGACTACTTGTGTGTATTGAGAAATGTTGCATAGAATATGCATGATTCATGTATGAATTGGCTGGTTTAAATGCCTATTTATGTTTTGAGATTGTGCAAATTTATGTCTTGTAGGTACATTAAAATGTGGGTGGCAAATAGGCTTGGTAACTAGCCTATATTTGTCCACACGAGCGTGTGTCTCATCTATGTGTGACAAACGGTTTTGTTACACAGCCGTATGTCCCTTAGTATTGAAATTGAAATCAAGTCAGTATGCTCCACACGACCTCACACACAAGCGTGTGACTTGGCCGTGGCTCATAAGCCAGTATACCCTATAGGTTTAGCATGGCCTAGCACACAGCCTGGCACACGGGCGTGTGTGGCCATTTTAAAGGCACACGGGCTAGCCACAGGGGCGTGTGTGTTGGCCATGTGACCCAAATCAGTAAGCTCACTTGTTTGGACAAGGGGTAGGACAAGAGCTGGTACACAACCATGTGCTCCCAGCTTGTGACACGAGAGTGTCTTGTGGCTGTGTGAGACACATGAAATGTAACACTCCAAACCCGGTCTAGACGTTATGGCCAAATCTGGCGATGTCACATTGAAGTGTTCTTCAAAAAATATAATTTTGTTGAAAAACTCTTCCTATATTAAACCTCTTTGTGGTCTTAACGAAAATTTAGGATGTCTATTTCAATGTTAAAACTCAAACCATTTAACAAAATGCTAGTCATATTAAATTGTTATTACTTTTTAAAACATTGTTTGTGCGGAAGCTTTTAAAATAGGTTGAGTAAACGTAGTGCTCTGAAAAACGTTTATCCTTTTGAAAACCCATGACCTACTACTAACGGATACGAATCAAAATAAATAAAACCCCAAATTAAAAGTTAAAATTTTTAAGAGCCCTTGTTACATAACAAATACCCAAATTAAATTACTTATAATTAAAAATCAAATATAGGAGCAAGATTGGTTGTGTGGCCACCTTTGAGTCCCTCATAGCATCAATCTGCCTAATACTGGGGATTACCTGTATAGTTAAAAATAGATGGGTGAGTTTACGAAAGCTCAATGTGTAATCCTATAAAAGCAAACAATCAGAAAACAAACACAGTCTGGGCCTAAACCCTTTTTTAGAACAGTGAAAATATCAGCTTGGGATATAGCCCATCTCAATAAAGAAACAATCATGTGTTTGGGTCTTGGCCCATTGCAGTAACAGTAACCAGTGCAGTAACAATAACGGTATAGATATGCAATCACAAATCCTACCCAACCAGCCTCTACACACCACTCTGTCCAGCCCTACAAATCATGTGGGGATAAACTCAACCCACCCATCCCTACACACCAAAAATAGCACCAGCTGCGGCACTAAACAGAAATTGAAGCAGAACTGCCAGTACAGTACACTTCCTCCAATCATAACAACCCATCCCCATGCAACATATCATGCGTGCATGCGACTATATAAAATGGCATGCTCAATATAGTTATACATCTCATAAGGGCATAATAGTCATTTACAAAATTTAAGGTCGAGGTATGCTTACCGACCCAATAGTAGGTCGACAGTCATCTCGGGTGACCCGTGCAACCTTAACAGTCAAACAGTGAAAATGGGCCCAAGGCCCATAGAACGAGGACATGTAGGCCCACACGCCTGTGTGGCCCACTAAGCCCCAAAATGGCCTTGGTCATGTAAACTACACAGCCTGGCCCAATAATCTCCACACATCCGTATGGTTGACTCGTGTGGGCCCACATGCTCGTGGGGCCCATACGACCCATTTTGGCCCAACATGGCCAAAACGGCCTAAGCCCATGAAATCGCTCATGGTGGCCTCTACAATCCAACGCCCATGTATTTACGTTCGAACTACCACAAGAGCGAGCACACATTCGTGTGGCACTGACAATCTCTTATTTCGGCCTTTTTCGATTTATGAGTAGAGGT
This sequence comes from Gossypium hirsutum, assembly GCF_007990345.1. NCBI lineage: Eukaryota > Viridiplantae > Streptophyta > Magnoliopsida > Malvales > Malvaceae > Gossypium > Gossypium hirsutum. The sequence goes on along the minus strand of NC_053434.1, from coordinate 67,410,902 downwards.
AGTGTTTTTACACACCTGCTAGGCTACTAAGTACGCAACCCCTCTTGAGATGAACCGCACCTAGACAATGCCAATACATGACCCAAAATTAGTCGTGTTCAAAAAGAAAATCACTTTAACAGCAACCTCGAACACTAACAATGTCGCTTACCCTAATCACTCTAAACGGTGTAGTCTACATTTCCGAAATTAGACCACGCTCGTTGTAGTGTTGCTGATAAAATAATTTGACATAACTGAATGTTAGTAATTTTACAACAACAATTCGCAACATCTATTACAACATTAGAGGCATAGCTTCCGTTCATTACTGAAAACGACTTACCAAAACTATGATACGTAGAACAGAAATAGAATCCAAATATCAACGGAGAGGGCAATAGAGAAAGCTTGGCACTGTGATGGTGAAGAAAAGATGGAAGAAAGAATCAGCAAGAACTGAGAGAGTGTGGACATTTTAAACTTAGCAATAATCAATGATTTTGGACAGCACTGAAAGAGAAAAATAGTAGCAAAGAGGAGAGGAAAAGAAAATCGATGAACAAAGGAAACAAAGAAAAGATCTCTGAAGGAAAAATGAAGTGGAAAAAGAAGAAGAAAAGAAACCAGCAGGAACCTTAGAAAAAATTTGGCCTTCAAGCAAGGTAAATAGTCGACAAAAGCTAAGAATGAGAAAAAACCCAAACTCTAGCCGAAAATTTTGAGAGAGCCTAGAAGAATTCAATTCGACACAACCCTCTCTTCATATCCCTAAAAACTCTCCTTAAAATCCTCCCAATCTCACCATTATCCCCTCAACAACTGAGTCAAACTCTTCAATATTTTGGCTGGACTAAAATACCAACACGGCTCAAGCAACAAAATAAAACACCCTTGCACAATCTAGAACTCGAACTCTAGACATATTACTCAATTGCATTCCACTCAACCACTAGACCAGCAGGCCCACTCTGACATTTCTCACCAACAATTAATTATATGCTTGCTGATTAAAGACAATGTTTTGCTCACTTAGAAAACAAAAATTGCCCAAGCCAAAGCTTGAACTTGAGACCTCTCAAACATCTCCCAGAACACTGAGCACTGAAACAGATACACACTTATGTGTCACTTTCTTCCACAACTAAATATTTATGAACTGCCTCCTGACTGTTCCCATGCTCAAGACCTAATACTTCTAGGCCCCAAATTCGGGGTGTTACAATTCACCGCTCCTTAAAAAATTTCATCCCTGAAATTTCCAACGACCAGAACAGCGACATATCACAGACTACCCCACTATGCTCTCGCTCGCACTCTAGTTCCAAAACACTACCACATTAAATTGATTATTTCCAGTACAGTTTATAGATAGACTGGTACAGTGCGTTAATCCAATCCTCAGCCACATTAGGGGCGGCACTGCAATACTCACAAAAATCTTAGCTCCATTGGATTGGAGTCGTTACGACCGACCCTTGGCCCCCAGTTCCAGTCATTTATTAACAGATATTTTATGGAGACAGTATTAGTATTTCAGAGTTAGTTTTCATAGATCGCAGTCTTACTACAATTTTTAGTTTACCCTAAATAGAGTATTTCAGTACAGTCTACTACCTAAAGAAGTTTCAGTAATCCTACCAATGACAGTTTCAGTCAAAATCAAAATACAGTTTTCAAAGAGGACTTACAGGATCGACGCAGAGACTGGGTGTACCACACATTCAGTAAAACCTTTCAAAATACTTTCCGATCATTTAGAACAGTTCTAATTAGATATTCCAAGTTTAAAAGAAACCCAAATCCATAGTCGAGTTTTGCAAGCTTGCTCTAATACTATTAAATGTAACACCCCAAACCCGGCCTAGACATTATGGCCAAATCTAGCGATGTCACATTGAAGTGTTCTTCGGAAAATATAATTTTGTTGAAAACCCCTTCCTATATTAAACCTCTTTGTGCTCGTAACGAAAATTTAGGATGTCTCGTTCAATGTTAAAACTCAACTCATTTAAAAAACTGTTAATCATATTAAATTGTTATTACTTTTTAAAACATTGTTTGTGCGGAAGCTTTTAAAATAGGTTACGTAAACGTGGTGCTCTGAAAACGTTTATCCTTTTGAAAACTCATGACCTACTACTAACGGCTATGAATCAAAATAAATAAAACCCCAAATTAAAATTCAAAAATTTTAACCGGCCTTATTTCATAACAAATTCCCAAATTAAATTACTTATAATTAAAAATCAAATATAGAAGCAAGAGCGGTCGTGTGGCCACCTTTGAGTCCCTCGTAGCACCGATCCGCCTAAGATTGTGGATTACCTCTATAGTTAAAAATAGATGGGTGAATTTCTGAAAACTTAGTGTGTAATCCCATATAAGCAAACAATCAAAAAAAAACACAGTCTGGGCCTAAGCCCTTTTTAGAATAGTGATATTATCAGTTTGGGATTTAGCCCATCTTAATACAGAAACAGTCATGTGTTTGGGCCTTGGCCCATTGTAGTAACAGTAATCAGTGCAGTAACAGTAACAGTAATAGTATAGATATGCAATCAGAAATCCTACCCAAGCAGCCTCTACACACCACACCGTCCGGCCCTACACGTCATGTGGTGATAAAATCAACCCACCCATCCCTACACACCAAAAATAGCACCGGTTGCGGCGCTAAACAGAAATTGCAGCAGAGCTGCCACTACAATATACTTCCTCCAATCATAACAACCCATCCCCATACAACATATCATGCGTGTATGCGACATATATAAAATGACATGCTCAACAGAGTCATATATTTCATAAGGGCATAATAGTTATTTATAAAATTTAAGGTCGAGGTATGCTTACCGATCGTCTCGGGCAACCCGTTCAACCTTAACAGTCAAACAGTGAAAATGAGCTAAGGCCCACAGTCCGGGCCCATGTTGTCCCACTAAGCCCTAAAATGTCCTTGGCCATGTAAACTACACAACCTAGCCCATTAATCTTTACACGTTCGTGTGGTTGACCCGCTTGGGCCCACATGCTCGTAGGGCCCACACGGCCCATTTCTGCCCAACATGGCCCAAAACAGCCTAATCCCATCAAATCGTTCATGGTGGCCTCTACAATCCAACACCTATGTTTTTGCACTCGAACTACCACGCGAGCGAGCACACATTCGTGTGGCACTGACAGTCTCTTACTTCAGCCTTTTTCGATTTACAAGTAGAGGTAGTGTTTTTACACACCTACTAGAATACTAAGTACACAGCCCCTCTTTAGATGAACCGCACCTAGACAATGCCAATACATGACCCAGAATTAGTCGCGTTCAAAATGAATATCACTTTAACAGCAACCTTGAACACTAACAATGTCGCTTACCCTAACTGCTCTAAACGGTGTAGTCTACGTTTCCGAAATTAGACCACGCTCGTTGTGATGTTGCTGCCAAAATAATTTGACATAACTGAACGTTAGTAACTTTTACAACTACAAATCGCAACATCTATTACAACATTAGAGGCATAGCTTCCCTTCATTACCGAAAACGACTTACCGAAACTACGATACGTAGAATAGAAATAGAATCCAAAAATCAACGGAGAGGGAAATAGAGAAAGTTTGGCACTGTGAGGGTGAAGAAAAGATGGAAGAAAGAATTGGCAAGAACTGAGAGAGTGTGGACATTTTAAACTTAGCAATAATCAATGATTTTGAACAGCACTGAAAGAGAAAAATAGTAGCAAAGAGGAGAGGAAAAGAAAATCGATGAACAAAGGAAACAAAGAAAAGATCTCTGAAGGAAAAATGAAATGGAAAAAGAAGAATAAAAGAAATCAGCAGAAACCTTAGCAAAAATTCAGCCTTCAAGCAAAGGAAAATAGTCGACAAAAGCTAAGAATGAGAAAAAACCCAAACTCTAGCCGAAAATTTTGAGAGAGCCTAAAAGAATTCAATTCGACACAACCCTCTCTTCATATCCCTAAAAACTCTCCTTAAAATCCTCCCTAATATCTCACCATTATCCCCTCAACAACTGAGTCAAACTCTTCAGTATTTTGGCTGGATTAAAATACCAACATGGCTTAAGCAACAAAATAAAACACCTTGCACAATCTAGAACTCGAACTCTAGACATATTGCTCAATTGCATTCCACTCAACCACTAGACCAGCAGGCCCACTCTGACATTTCTCACCAACAATTAATTATTAGCCTGCTAATTAAAGACAATGTTTTGTTCACTTAGAAAACAAGAATTGGCCAAGCCAAAGCTTGAACTTGAGACCTCTCAAACACCTCCCAGAACACTTAGTACTGAAGCAGATACACACTTGTGTGTTACTTTCTTCCACAACTAAATATTTATGAACCGCCTCCTGACTGTTCCCATGCTCAAGACCTAATACTTCTAGGCCCAAAATTCAGGGTGTTACAATTCACCCCTCCTTAAAAAATTTCATCCCTGAAATTTCCGACTACCAAAATAGTCGCATATCACAAACTACCCCACTACGCTCTCGCTTGCACTCCAGTTCCAAAACACTACCACATTAAATTGATTATTTCCAGTACAGTTTATAGATAGACTGTACTGAAATACTCTATTTAGGGTAAACTAAAAATTGTAGTAAGACTGCGATCTACGAAAGCTAACTCTGAAATACTAATACTGTCTCCATAAAATATCTGTTAATAAATTACTGGAACTAGAGGCCAAGGGTCGGTCGTAATGACTCCAATCCAATAGAGCTAAGATTTTTGGAGACAGATATTTTATGGAGACAATATTAGTATTTCAGAGTTAGCTTTCGTAGATCGCAGTCTTACTACAATTTTTAGTTTACCCTAAATAGAGTATTTCAGTACAGTCAACTACCTACAGTAGTTTTAGTAATCCTACTTATGACAGTTTCAGTCAAAATCAAAATACAGTTTTCAAAGAGGACTTACAGGATCGACGTAGAGACTGGGTGTACCGCACATTCAGTAAAACCTTTCAAAATACTTTTCGATCATTTAGAACAGTTCTTTTTGGAAATTCCATGTTTAAAAGAAACCCAAATCCACAGTCGGGTTTTGCAACCTTGCTGTGATACTAGTAAATGTAACACCCCAAACCCGGCCTAGACGTTATGGCCAAATCTGGCAATGTCGTATTGAAGTGTTCTTCGAAAAATATAATTTCGTTGAAAACCCCTTCCTATATTAAACCTCTTTGTGGTCTTAACGAAAATTTAGGATGTCCCATTCAATGTTAAAACTAAATTCATTTAACAAAATGTTAATCATATTAAATTGTTACTACTTTTTAAAACATTGTTTATGCAGAAGCTTTTATAATAGGTTGCGTAAACGTGGTGATCTGAAAAACGTTTATCCTTTTGAAAATTCATTACCTACTACAAACGGCTGTGAATCAAAATAAATAAAACCCCAAATTAAAAGTCAAAAATTTTAACAGGCCTTATTACATAACAAATACCCAAATGAAATTACTTATAATTAAAAATCAAATATAGAAGCAAGAGCGGTCGTGTGGCCACCTTTGAGTCCCTCGTAGCACCGATCTGCCTAAGATTGGGGATTACTTGTATAGTTAAAAATAGATGGGTGAATTTATGAAAACTTAGTGTGTAATCCCATATAAGCAAACAATCAGAAAACAAATACAGTCTGGGCCTAAGCCCTTTTTAGAACAGTGATAATATCAGTTTGGGCTTTAGCCCATCTCAATACAGAAGCAGTCATGTGTTTGGGCCTTGGCCCATTGTAGTAACAGTTATCAGTGCAGTAACTGTAACAGTAATAGTATAGATATACAATCAGAAATTCTACCCAACTAGCCTCTGCACACCACTCCGTCCAGCCCTACACGCCATGCGGGGATAAAATCAACCCACCCATCCCTACACACCAAAAATAGCACTGGTTGCGGCGCTAAACAGAAATTACAGCAGAGCTGCCAGTACAGTATACTTCCTCCAATCATAACAAGCCATTCCCATGCAACATATCATGCGTGTATGCGACATATATAAAATGACATGCTCAATACAGTCATACATTTCATAAGGGCATAATAGTTATTTATAAAATTTAGGGTCGAGGCATGCTTACCGACCCAACAGTAGGTCCACAGTTGTCTCGGGCGACTCGTGCAACCTTAACAGTCAAACATTGAAAATGAGCTAAGGCCCATAGTCCGGGCCCATGTTGGCCCACTAAGCCCCAAAATGTCCTTGGCCGTGTAAACTACACAATCTGGCCCATTAATCTTCACACGTTCGTGTGGTTGACCCGCCTGGGCCCATATGCTCGTAAGGCCCACACGGCCCATTTCTGCCCAGCATAGCCCAAAATGGCTTAAGCCTATTAAATCGCTCATGGTGGCCTCTACAATCCAACGCCCATGTTTTTGCATTCAACTACCACACGAGCAAGCACACATTCTTGTGGCACTGATAGTCTCTTACTTCGGCCTTTTTCGATTTACGAGTAGAGTTAGTCTTTTTACACACCTACTAGGATACTAAGTATGCAACCCCTCTTGAGATGAACCCCACCTAGACAACGCCAATACATGACCCAAAATTAGTCGTGTTCAAAACAAATATCACTTTAACAGCAACCTTGAATACTAACAATGTCGCTTACCCTAACCGCTCTAAACGGTGTAGTCTACATTTCCGAAATTAGACCACGCTCGTTGTGATGTTGCTGCCAAAATAATTTGACATAACTGAATGTTTGTAACTTTTAAAACAACAAATCGCAACATCTATTACAACATTAGAGGCATACCTTCCCTTCATTACCGAAAACGACTTACCGAAACTGCGATATGTAGAACAGAAATAGAATCCAAAAATCAACGGAGAGGGCAATAGAGAAAGTTTGGCACTGTGAGGGTGAAGAAAAGATGGAAGAAAGAATCGGCAAGAACTGAGAGAGTGTGGGCATTTTCAACTTAGCAATAATCAATGATTTTGAACAGCACTGAAAGAGAAAAGTAGTAGCAAAGATTAGAGGAAAAGAAAATCGATGAACAAAGGAAACAAATAAAAGATCTCCGAATGAAAAATAAAGTGGAAAAAGAAGAAGAAAAGAAACCAGCAGGAACCTTAGCAAAAATTCGGCCTTCAAGCAAGGAAAATAGTCGACAAAAGCTAAGAATGAGAAAAAACCCAAACTCTAGCCGAAAATTTTGAGAGAGCCTAAAAGAATTCAATTCGACACAAGCCTCTCTTCATATCCCTAAAAACTCTCCTTAAAATCCTCCCTAATATCTCACCATTATCCCCTCAACAACTGAGTCAAACTCTTCAGTATTTTGGCTGGATTAAAATACCAACACGGCTTAAGCAACAAAATAAAACACCCTTGCACAATCTAGAACTCAAACTCTAGACATATGGCTCAATTGCATTCCACTCAACCACTAGACCAGCAGGCGCACTCTGACATTTCTCACCAACAATTAATTATATGCTTGCTGATTAAAGACAATGTTTTGCTCACTTAGAAAACAAGAATTGGCCAAGCCAAAGCTTGAACTTGAGACCTCTCAAACACCTCCCAGAACACTGAGCACTGAAACAAATACACACATGTGTGTCACTTTCTTCCACAACTAAATATTTATGAATTGCCTCCTGACTGTTTCCATGCTCAAGACCTAATACTTCTAGGCCCAAAATTCGGGGTGTTACAATTCACCCCTCCTTAAAAAATTTCTTCCCCGAAATTTCCAACTACCAGAACAGTCACATATCACAGACTACCCCACTACGCTCTCGCTCGCACTCTAGTTCCAAAACACTACCACATTAAATTGATTATTTCCAGTATAGTTTATAGATAAACTGGTACAGTGCGTCAATCCAATCCTCAGCCACATTAGGGGCAGCACCTACTATACCCCCAAAAATCTTAGCTCCATTGGATTGGAGTCGTTATGACCGACCCTTGGCCCCTAGTTCCAGTAATTTATTAACAGATATTTTATGGAGACAGTATTAGTATTTCAGAGTTAGTTTTCGTAGATCGTAGTCTTACTAGAAATTGTAGTTTACCCTAAATAGAGTATTTCAGTACAATCTACTACCTATAGTAGTTTCAGTAATCCTACCTATGATAGTTTCAGTCAAAATCAAAAAACAGTTCTCAAAGAGGACTTACAGGATCGACCCAGAGACTGGGTGTACCACACATTCAGTAAAACCTTTCAAACTACTTTCCGATCATTTAGAATAGTTCTAATTGGAAATTCCAAGTTTAAAAGAAACCCAAATCCACAGCCGAGTTTTGCAACCTTGCTGTGATACTATTAAATGTAACACCCTAAACCCGACCTAAACATTATTATATTAAACCTCTTTGTGGTCTTAACGAAAATTTAGGATGTCTCGTTCAATGTTAAAACTCAATTCTTTTAACAAAATGTTAATCATATTAAATTGTTATTACTTTTTAAAACATTGTTTGTGCGGAAGCTTTTAAAATAGGTTTGCGTAAATGTAGTGCTCTAAAAAACGTTTATCCTTTTGAAAACTCATGACCTACTACTAACGGCTATGAATCAAAATAAATAAAACCCCAAATTAAAAGTAAAAAATTTTAACAGGCCTTATTACATAACAAATACCCAAATTAAATTACTTATAATTAAAAGTCAAATATAGAAGAAAAAGCGGTCGTGTGGCCACCTTTGTGTCCCTCGTAGCACCGATCCGCCTAAGATTGGGGATTACCTGTATAGTTAAAAATAGATGAGTGAGTTTATGAAAACTTAGTGTGTAATCCCATATAAGCAAACAATCAGAAAACAAACACAGTCTGGGCCTAAGCCCTTTTTAGAACAGTGATAATATCAGTTTGGGCTTTAGCCCATCTCAATACAAAAACAGTCATGTGTTTAGGCCTTGGCCCATTGTAGTAACAGTAATCGGTGCAGTAATAGTAACAGTAATAGTATAGATATGCAATCAGAAATCCTACCCAAGCAGCTTCTGCACACCACTCCGTTCGGCCCTACACGCCATGTGGGGATAAAATCAACCCACCCATCCCTACACACCAAAAACAGAAATTGCAGCAGAGCTGCCAGTATAGTATACTTCCTCCAGTCATAACAACCCATCGCCATGCAACATATCATGCGTGTATGCAACATATATAAAATGGCATGCTCAATACAGTCATACATTTCATAAGGGCATAATAGTTATTTATAAAATTTAGGGTCGAGGCATGCTTACCGACCCAACAGTAGGTCCACAGTCGTCTCGGGCGACTTGTGCAACCTTAACAGTCAAACAGTGAAAATGAGCTAAGGCCCATAGTCTAGGCCCATGTTGGCCCACTAAGCCCCAAAATGTCCTTGGCTGTGTAAACCACACAACCTGGCCCATTAATCTTCACACGTTCGTGTGGTTGACCCCCCTGGGCCCACATGTTCGTAGGCCCCACACGGATCATTTTTGCCCAACATGGCCCAAAACGGCCTAAGCCCATGAAATGGCTCATGGTGGACTCTACAATCTAACGCCCATGTTTTTGCATTCGAACTACCACCCGAGCAAGCACTCATTCGTGTGGCACTGACAGTCTCTTATTTCAGCCTTTTTCGATCTACGAGTAGAGGTAGTGTTTTTACACACCTACTAGGATACTAAGTACCCAACCCCTCTTGAGATGAACCGCACCTAGACAACGCCAATACATGACCCAAAATTAGTCGTGTTCAAAACGAATATCAATTTAACAGCAACCTTGAACACTAAAAATGTCGCTTACCCTAACCGCTCTAAACGGTGTAGTCTACATTTCCGAAATTAGACAACGCTCGTTGTGATGTTGCTACCAAAATAATTTGACATAACTGAATGTTAGTAACTTTTACAACAACAAATCACAACATCTATTACAACATTAGAGGCATAGCATTCCTTCATTACCGAAAATGACTTACTGAAACTATGATACGTAGAACAGAAATAGAATCCAAAAATCAACGGAGAGGGCAATAGAGAAAGTTTGGCACTGTGAGGGTGAAGAAAAGATGGAAGAAAGAATCAGCAAGAACTGAGAGAGTGTGGGCATTTTAAACTTAGCAATAATCAATGATTTTGAACAGCACTGAAAGAGAAAAATAGTAGCAAAGAGGAGAGGAAAATAAAATCGATGAACAAACGAAACAAATAAAAGATCTCCGAAGGAAAAATGAAGTGGAAAAAGAAGAAAAAAAAGAAACCAGTAGGAACCTTAGTAAAAATTCGGTCTTCAAGCAAGGAAAATAGTCGACAAAAGCTAAGAATGAGAAAAAACCCAAACTCTAGACAAAAATTTTGAGAGAGCCTAAAAGAATTCAATTCGACACAACCCCCTCTTCATATCCCTAAAAACTCTCCTTAAAATTCTCCCTAATGTCTCACCATTATCCCCTCAGCAACTGAGTCAAACTCTTCAGTATTTTGGCTAGATTAAAATACCAACACGGCTTAAGCAACAAAACAAAACACCCTTGCACAATCTAGAACTCGAACTCTAGACATATTGCTCAATTGCATTCCACTCAACCACTAGACCAGCAGGCCCACTCTGACATTTCTCACCAACAATGTGACAGCCCAAAATTGACCCTAGTCGGGAAGTGGTTTCGGGACCGCTAAACCGAGTCACCGAAAGGTTTGAATGCGATGTTCATTATATAGAATATGTAATCATGAATGTGTGAAAATTTCAAGCTTCGATTTAGTCGATTGCATGTGAATTTAGTCAATAGGACTTATATGAGAAAATTTTAAAATGTGATAGGTCAATGCATGAGGACCTATTAGTGCATGTGGAAGAAAAAGGGGACTTGCATGTCAAATTCCCCCTCCCTAATATGTAGTGGCCGGCCATGCTATGGGTGGAAACATGTTGGGAACATGTTGGCCTAGTGAAGTATGTAGGAAAAAATATAATAAGAAGTATGGGGAAATAAAGAAATGGAAAAAGGAAAGGATGGGTGGTAATTGTTTCTTTCCTCCCCTTTTGCCGTGAAAGTAAGAAGGAAAAACAAAAACAAAAGTGTCCATCTTTCTTCATTTCCCCTTGGCCGAATGTTCTAAAGAAGAAAGAAAAAAATTTGTTCATCTTTTATCATCCTTGGCCGAAAATGCTAAGAAGAAGGGGGAAGGGGAAGTAAGACATTCGGCCACTCCTTCTAGTCTTGAATAAGGTATGTAATGCATGGTAGCTTTTGGAAATTGTTGAATGTATTAAGCTAGTTACTAAGTCCCTTACTTAGCCCATGTTCAAATCTTGAATATTGTTGGCAACATGAGCAATCGGTCATTTTAAGTCACTATTAAGGTAAGGAAGTATGTACTAGCTTTTGAAATTTTAGTTGATATTGAGTGAGTTATCAAGTGATTTTTGTAAACCATGTTGAAATTTCGATTTTGGGGGTGAGTATGGTTTTCGGCTATAAAAGGTTAATATGTTTTGTGTTGAAGTTTTTGGTGATTTTGAGTAGTTAGGGCTAAATTACAAAAACAAATTTTTGAAGGACTCAAAGGTGAAATAAATGAGATGTATGGACTTATATGGGCACTAGGAAGATTCGGCCCTTAAGAAGTGTGACCAAACTTTGTGTATCTTGTGTTTTGTGGAATAAAGACTAAATTGTGAAAGTGCGAAATATTAGGGGTAAAAATGTAATTTACCCATTTATGCATTATTAGAATAAATTGAATGAAAATATGTTAAATTAAGGCTTGGCAAGCTAGCTATTAAGGTGAAATGCTAATGTTAGTATTTGATTCGGTAATAATCTGTTTGGGGACAGCAGCAGTAAGGTGATTTTGGAAAATCGCCATAATTTGTAGGAGTTGAATTAGAAGCTGAGTGACTTATGCCATTAAAGCTTGAAGAGTCTATTTTCTTACAAAGAAACTATGAAAACAAAAGAGTTACCGATCTTGAGATATTTGAAGTATTGTGGGGCTGAGTCAAAATGACTACTAGATTCCCTGTTCTGTTTTTAAAAAATCATTATAAATTGTACAAAAATGATTATAAGATAAAATTTATATGCTTAGACTCCTTAATGAGTCTAGTTTCAAATGAGATCAAATACAACACATTTTGAATTCTGTAAAATGAGAAATTTGATTCGTAGTGAAGAGTGGTCAGAATAGTCAAACAGTGAAACAGGGGAAACTTTAAGAAAAATCTGGTATTGATTGGCCAAGCCAAAAATTCTGAAAATTTTATGGATGGAAGATATATGAGTCTATATTCAGAGAAAATTAACGGCTAGTGATTTGGAGTTTTGTAGCTCCAGTTATAAACAATTTAGCGACTACTGCTCAGGAAAACAGCTCGTAGTGAATATGTGATTTTGTTGTAAACATTAATGAAAATTTGCCAATGAGTTATTTATTGACTATTATAAAGCTTACTATAATCTATGTGTGTGAAAGTCAAATCAATATATATATTATTCTGAAAGTAATACTTGAATAGTCGATTAATGACTATTTTAAATTATTGATTTGGCTCAAGGAGTTAAAGGAGGTGAATCGAGCAAAGGCAAAGAAAAGGTTATCGAGTAGCCGAGTTGGAACCGTCTTACCCAACACGAGGTAAGTCATTAAGCATGTAGTTGGTATTATTTCAAATGGTCATAATGTGTATGTATTGATGCTGAATGGAATGAATAAATATACATATATATATATATGCATGTACGTATGTGATGATGAAATTGTTGAATGAAAGAAAAGAGGTAAGATGTACCGAGTTGTTGATCTCGGCACTAAACGTGCGGGATAACCATTTATGACCATGAGATTGGCGCTAAGTGCGCGGGATTAAATTGTACAGCACTAAGTGTGCGATTCGACTATGTTGCACTAAGTGTGCGAAATGAATATGTTGCACTAAGTGTGCGAAATGAATATGATGCACTAAGTGTGCGAATTGACCATGCGGCACTAAGTGTGCGAGTCTGACTATGTGGCACTAAGTGTGCGATTTGATTACGTGGCACTAAGTGTGCGAGTTGATTATATAGCACTGAGTGTGCGGGCTCAATATATATTCGTGAATCATTATGGACACTATGTGTGCGACACTATTGAGTCGATCGCGGACAGCGGATCGGGTAAGTGTCTTGAGTACATGGCTAATATGTGCTATGCTTATACTTGGTGTTGAGCTCGGTAAGTTGAACCTATGTGACAACTATACTTGAAGTCACGTACATAAAAATTTATCGTAGGATGGGTGAAAGGCCGTTTTGTTGTTTGATTGTAACGAAAATAAATTGATTTATGAAAATGCTTCAATGTCCTATTGATGAGTATATGGATTGTGAATGCATGAATTGATATGAAATTGAATCGATAGATTGGAGGAACTATGGCATGGTTCGGTATGGATGGGGTAAATTGTCTCATTCCATTTTGTTCCTCTTGTGATAATGTTATTGATGTATAGTAGTGCATTGCTTATGACTTACTGAGTTATAAACTCACCCGGTGTTTCCTTGTCACCCATTATAGGTTGCTTGGACTCATCTATTTTTGCGGGGTCGGGCCGTCATCGAAGTCATCACACCGGATAGCAAGTTTTGGTATTCTCTTCTTAGTGTGCTTAGAAGATCATTTTGGAATGTATAAGCTAGTATGTTGTGTTTGAATTATGGCATGTAAACTTTAAGCCATGCGAAAATGGCACGAATGTTCGATTGAGTTGGATCAAGGGTAGGCATGAAATGGACCTAGTTACTTTCGTAACAGATGCTGGTAGCAGCAGTGTCATGAGATTGAAAAATCACTAAAAATAGTAGGAGTGGAATTAATTGATGAATAAATTATGTAATCGAAGCTCGATGAGTCTGCTTTCATGAGGTAGTAACGAAAAGATCATATGGGCAGTATATTAAGAGATAATCAGATTTTTGTGGGACAGGGCCAGAACGGTTTCTGAATTCCCTTCTCCGACTTTGGAAATTCATTATAAATTAATCAGAGATAATTAGGGGTCATACCATATATGTACAGATTCCTCTCTGAGTCTAGTTTTCATAGAAACAAACGGTATCAGTATTGAAGTCCCGTGCAGGGAGATATCCAAATCGTAATGGGCAAAGGTCAGTGTAGTCGACCCCTGCAACTTGGGAGACTTTGACTAATAAACTGTACTAATTGGCCCGACCAAAAATTCTAGAAAAAAATACATAGATGGGCACATGAGTCTAGTTTCTGGGAAAAATTACGAAACTGATTTTCGAGTTACGAAACTCAAGATATGATTTTTAAACCGACTAGTACACAGATTAGGCAGTGTCTGGAAAATAAATTTTGTAAGGGGTTAAAGCCAGTTAACACCTCGGGTTCGACTCCGGTGTCGGTTTCGGGTTCGGGGTGTTACATTTTATTGGTATCAGAGCTATGGTTTAGTCGGTTCTAGGACTACCATAGCGCGTATGAGTCTAGCTATACATGCCGAATGTTAATGTTTAAATGTGTGATGACTTCCGACGGTTGAAATGTTTTTGTTTTGATTAGTAAATGGATCCCGGTGTGGAAAGAACCCTAGCGGATGACGTTGAGAGCGTAGCGGCTGCTCCTGCACAAGGGACGCCGCCTGTTGAACCTCAGTCATCTGCGAATAATCAAGGTGAGGGGGCTAAACAAGCCTTCTTTACCATGATGAATGAGTGGGTCGCGCAATATGCCCGAACCAACCCGGCTGTCCAACAATTCCCGAATTTGAATAATCCACCCCAAGAGCCTGTAATGCCATCAGTCGCTGATCCTGTGAGGCTGAGTAAGCCACCTGTAGACTTGATTAGGAAGCGTGGGGCCGAGGAGTTCAAGGCCATAGTAACTGATGATGCCGAAAGGGCCGAGTTCTGGCTAGGTAATACCATTCGGGTGTTCGATGAATTGTCATGCACACCCGACGAATGTCTAAAATGTGCTGTATCTTTGTTGCGAGACTCAGCCTACTATTGGTGGAGGACCTTGATTTCCATAGTCCCGAACGAGCGAGTAACTTGGGACTTCTTTCAAATGGAATTCCGGAAGAAATTTATTAGCCAACGGTTCATTGATCAGAAGCGTAAGGAGTTCTTGGAACTCAAGCAAGGCCGTATGACTGTATCTGAATACGAACATGAATTCGTAAGACTCAGTAGGTATGCCCGGAAGTGTGTAGCTGACGAGGTTGCTATGTGCAAAAGATTCGAGGAAGGAATGAATGAAGATTTAAAGCTACTAATGGGTATTTTGGAAATAAAAGAATTCGTAACACTAGTCGAACGAGCCTGTAAGGCGGAAGAACTTGGAAAGGAGAAGAGGAAGGCTGAATTTGAAGCTAGAGATTATCGTAAGAGATCGACGGGTAAAGCTCCGTTCTCAGCTGTAAAGAAGTTCAGGGAGGACATTAAGAAGTCGAGGGCGACTGCGGGAATTTCCATCAGGGTAAGACCATCGATGGGCTCCCGAGCTACTTCGGTAGCTAGTGTGGGCAATAATTGTCACGAGAAACCTGAATGTCCCCAATGTGGAAGACGACACCTAGGTGAATGTTGGGACAAGTCTACTAGCAGGGTCTGTTACGGATGCGGTTCGAAGGACCACTTCATTAGAGATTGCACGGAGCTGGATGAGAAGAATAAGATTCAAGGTGCAAGACCTAGTGGAGTGACATCTAGAGGTAGACCACCGAGAATTTTAGGAGGCAGGGGTGGTAGTCAGAGGGGGGCTTCTGATACGGCCGATCGCGCCGAGAACCGTGCTCCTGCTAGAGCATATGCCATTCGCGCACGAGAGGAGGCATCCTCCCCTGACGTCATCACTGGTACCTTCACTCTCTTTGATACTAATGTGATTGCATTGATTGACCCTGGTTCTACTCATTCATATGTATGCGAAACCTTAGCAACCAGTAAGACTCTACCTGTTGAGTCTACTGAGCTCGTAATTCGAGTATCAAACCCTTTGGGTCAATGCGTACTTGTTGATAAAGTGTGTAAGAGATGCCCTCTAATAATCCGAGAATCCTGTTTTCCGGCCAATTTGATGCTTTTGCCGTTCGACGAGTTTGATGTTATTCTTGGTCTGGATTGGTTAGCCGCGCATGATGCGGTTGTGAATTGCAAAAGCAAGACTATCGATTTGAGGTGCGCGAATAACGAAATAATCCGAGTTGAGTCTGCGGACTTAAGGGGGTTGCCAGCTGTAATATCAGCAATGTTGGCCCAGAAATATGTAAGGAAAGGGTGCGAAGTATACCTCGCGTATGTACTTGATGACAAGGAGTTAGAAAAGAAACCCGAATCGGTGCCGGTGGTCTGTGAATACCCGGATGTTTCTCTTGAAGAGTTACCGGGTTTGCCACCTGTTCGGGAGGTAGAGTTTGGTATTGAGCTTGTACCTGGAACTACGCCTATTTCTATCGCTCCGTATCGTATGGCACTAACCGAGTTAAAAGAGTTGAAAGCTCAGTTGCAAGAATTGACGGATAGAGGTTTCGCTCGACCGAGTTTCTCACCTTGGGGTGCACCAGTATTGTTCGTGAAAAAGAAGGACGGAACCATGAGGTTGTGCATTGATTATCGTCAACTGAATAAAGTGACGATAAAGAATAAGTATCCGTTACCGCGTATTGATGATCTGTTCGATCAATTAAAGGGAGCATCGGTGTTTTCAAAGATAGATTTGAGATCGGGTTATTATCAGTTGCGGATTCGAGATTCGGACGTACCCAAAACTGCTTTCAGAACGAGGTACGGTCACTACGAGTTCTTAGTGATGCCGTTCGGGCTCACTAATACCCCTGCGGTGTTTATGGATTTGATGAATCGGATCTTCAGGCCGTATGTGGATCGGTTCGTAGTTGTGTTTATTGATGACATCTTGGTCTATTCAAGAGATGAGACCGAACATGCTGAGCATCTGAGGCAAGTGTTGCAAATTTTGTGGGATAAGCAGTTATATGCTAAGTTCAGTAAGTGTGAGTTCTGGTTAAGAGAGGTTAGCTTCTTGGGTCATGTGGTATCCGCATCGGGTATTCGAGTTGACCCGAGCAAAATTTCAGCCATACTTAACTAGAAGCCTCCGAGAAATGTTACCGAAGTCCGGAGCTTTCTAGGACTCGCCGGTTATTACCGACGATTTGTCAAAGGTTTCTCGATGATGGCCACACCAATGACGAAGTTACTTCAAAAGGATGTTAAGTTCGAATGGACGGAGAAATGTTAGAAAAGCTTCGATCAACTAAAAACTCATTTGACTGAAGCTCCAATTTTGGTGCAACCCGAATCGGGTATAGAGTTTGTCATTTATAGTGATGCATCCCTACTTGGGTTGGGTTGCGTATTGATGCAAGAAGGTCGAGTTGTGGCCTATGCGTCGAGACAATTGAAGCCACACGAGAGAAATTATCCGACCCATGATCTCGAACTAGCCGCCGTTGTGTTTGCATTGAAAATATGGCGACATTATTTGTTTGGTGAGAAGTGCCATGTATTTTCGGATCACAAAAGTCTCAAATATTTGATAACTCAACGAGACTTGAATCTGCGACAAAGACGTTGGCTTGAGTTGTTGAAAGATTACGAGCTTGTCATTGGTTACCACCCGGGAAAGGCTAATGTGGCTGCGGACAACTTAAGCCGGAAATCACTGTTTGCTTTGCGAGCGATGAATGTACACTTGTCTGTTCTACCTAACAACGTGTTAGTAGCTGAATTAAAAGCCAAACCATTATTGACTCATCAAATTCGTGAAGCTCAGAAAGTCGATGGTGAATTGGTTGCAAAACGAGCTGAGTGTGTTCCGAACAAGGAATCGGAGTTTCAGATTGATGATGATGGTTGTTAGAGGTTTAGAAGTCGTTTGTGCGTTCCAAGGAATTCGGAACTCATTCCGATGATCCTGAACGAAGCCCATTGTAGCCGAATGTCAATTCACCCGGGGAGCACGAAAATGTACAACGACTTGAAACGTCGGTTTTGGTGGCATGGTATGAAGCGAGACATCTCCGACTTTGTTTCGAGATGTTTAATATGTCAACAGGTGAAAGCAGAACATCAAGTGCCTTCAGGATTACTTCAGCCGATCATGATACCCGAGTGGAAATGGGACCGAGTCACAATGGACTTTGTGTCCGGACTGCCATTGTCCGCAAGTAAGAAGGATGCGATTTGGGTTATTGTTGATAGGCTGACTAAGTCGGCTCACTTTATCCCCGTGCGTACGGATCTTTCATTGGATAAACTAGCCGAATTGTATGTCTCTCAGATTGTGAGATTACATGGAGTACCTATTTCTATCGTGTCGGATAGAGATCCGAGGTTCACCTCACGATTTTGGAAGAAATTGCAAGAAGCTTTGGGTACCAAGCTGCATTTTAGCACCGCTTTTCACCCCCAAACCGATGGTCAATCCGAGCGGATAATTCAGATGCTTAAGGATATGTTGAGATGTTGCATCCTCGAGTTTAGTAGTTCATGGGAACGGTATTTACCTTTGATTGAATTCGCTTACAACAATAGTTTTCAATCAAGTATTAAGATGGCACCTTACGAGGCTTTGTACGGGCGTAAATGCCGCACACCATTGTTTTGGACTGAGCTTGGTGAAAGTAAAATTTTCGGAGTTGATTTGATTAAAGATGCCGAACAGAAAGTAAAGGTGTTATGGCTCGAACACGGGATCGAGGAAGCTACTTGGGAAACCGAGAGCTCGATGAAAGAACGATATCCAAACCTATTTACCGGTAAGATTTTCGGGGACGAAAATTTCTTAAGTGGGGGAGAGTTGTGACAGCCCAAAATTGACCCTAGTCGGGAAGTGGTTTCGGGACCGCTAAACCGAGTCACCGAAAGGTTTGAATGCGATGTTCATTATCTAGAATATGTAATCATGAATGTGTGAAAATTTCAAGCTTCGATTTAGTCGATTGCATGTGAATTTAGTCAATAGGACTTATATGAGAAAATTTTAAAATGTGATAGGTCAATGCATGGACCTATTAGTGCATGTGGAAGAAAAAGGGGACTTGCATGTCAAATTCCCCCTCCCTAATATGTAGTGGCCGGCCATGCTATGGGTGGAAACATGTTGGGAACATGTTGGCCTAGTGAAGTATGTAGGAAAAAATATAATAAGAAGTATGGGGAAATAAAGAAATGGAAAAAGGAAAGGATGGGTGGTAATTGTTTCTTTCCTCCCCTTTTGCCGTGAAAGTAAGAAGGAAAAACAAAAACAAAAGTGTCCATCTTTCTTCATTTCCCCTTGGCCGAATGTTCTAAAGAAGAAAGAAAAAATTTGTTCATCTTTTATCATCCTTGGCCGAAAATGCTAAGAAGAAGGGGGAAGGGGAAGTAAGACATTCGGCCACTCCTTCTAGTCTTGAATAAGGTATGTAATGCATGGTAGCTTTTGGAAATTGTTGAATGTATTAAGCTAGTTACTAAGTCCCTTACTTAGCCCATGTTCAAATCTTGAATATTGTTGGCAACATGAGCAATCGGTCATTTTAAGTCACTATTAAGGTAAGGAAGTATGTACTAGCTTTTGAAATTTTAGTTGATATTGAGTGAGTTATCAAGTGATTTTTGTAAACCATGTTGAAATTTCGATTTTGGGGGTGAGTATGGTTTTCGGCTATAAAAGGTTAATATGTTTTGTGTTGAAGTTTTTGGTGATTTTGAGTAGTTAGGGCTAAATTACAAAAACAAATTTTTGAAGGACTCAAAGGTGAAATAAATGAGATGTATGGACTTATATGGGCACTAGGAAGATTCGGCCCTTAAGGAGTGTGACCAAACTTTGTGTATCTTGTGTTTTGTGGAATAAAGACTAAATTGTGAAAGTGCGAAATATTAGGGGTAAAAATGTAATTTACCCATTTATGCGTTATTAGACTAAATTGAATGAAAATATGTTAAATTAAGGCTTGGCAAGCTAGCTATTAAGGTGAAATGCTAATGTTAGTATTTGATTCGGTAATAATCTGTTTGGGGACAGCAGCAGTAAGGTGATTTTGGAAAATCGCCATAATTTGTAGGAGTTGAATTAGAAGCTGAGTGAATTATGCCATTAAAGCTTGAAGAGTCTATTTTCTTACAAAGAAACTATGAAAACAAAAGAGTTACCGATCTTGAGATATTTGAAGTATTGTGGGGCTGAGTCAAAATGACTACTAGATTCCCTGTTCTGTTTTTAGAAAATCATTATAAATTGTACAAAAATGATTATAAGATAAAATTTATATGCTTAGACTCCTTAATGAGTCTAGTTTCAAATGAGATCAAATACAACACATTTTGAATTCTGTAAAATGAGAAATTTGATTCGTAGTGAAGAGTGGTCAGAATAGTCAAACAGTGATACAGGGGAAACTTTAAGAAAAATCTGGTATTGATTGGCCAAGCCAAAATTCTGAAAATTTTATGGATGGAAGATATACGAGTCTATATTCAGGGAAAATTAACGGCTAGTGATTTGGAGTTTTGTAGCTCCAGTTATAAACAATTTAGCGACTACTGCTCAGGAAAACAGCTCGTAGTGAATATGTGATTTTGTTGTAAACATTAATGAAAATTTGCCAATGAGTTATTTATTGACTATTATAAGCTTACTATAATCTATGTGTGTGAAAGTCAAATCAATATATATATTATTCTGAAAGTAATACTTGAATAGTCGATTAATGACTATTTTAAATTATTGATTTGGCTCAAGGAGTTAAAGGAGGTGAATCGAGCAAAGGCAAAGAAAAGGTTATCGAGTAGCCGAGTTGGAACCGTCTTACCCAACACGAGGTAAGTCATTAAGCATGTAGTTGGTATTATTTCAAATGGTCTATGTGTATGTATTGATGCTGAATGGAATGAATAAATTACATATATATATATATGCATGTACGTATGTATGATGAAATTGTTGAATGAAAGAAAGAGGTAATGTACCGAGTTGTTGATCTCGGCACTAACGTGCGGGAAACCATTTATGACCATGAGATTGGCGCTAAGTGCGCGGGATTAATTGTACAGCACTAAGTGTGCGATTCGACTATGTTGCACTAAGTGTGCGAAATGATATGTTGCACTAAGTGTGCGAAATGAATATGATGCACTAGTGTGCGAATTGACCATGCGGCACTAAGTGTGCGAGTCTGACTATGTGGCACTAAGTGTGCGATTTGATTACGTGGCACTAAGTGTGCGAGTTGATTATATAGCACTGAGTGTGCGGGCTCAATATATATTCGTGAATCATTATGGACACTATGTGTGCGACACTATTGAGTCGATCGCGGACAGCGGATCGGGTAAGTGTCTTGAGTACATGGCTAATATGTGCTATGCTTATACTTGGTGTTGAGCTCGGTAAGTTGAACTATGTGACAACTATACTTGAAGTCACGTACATAAAAATTTATCGTAGGATGGGTGAAAGGCCGTTTGTTGTTTGATTGTAACGAAAATAATTGATTTATGAAAATGCTTCAATGTCCTATTGATGAGTATATGGATGTGAATGCATGAATTGATATGAAATTGAATCGATAGATTGGAGGAACTATGGCATGGTTCGGTATGGATGGGGTAAATTGTCTCATTCCATTTTGTTCCTCTTGTGATATGTTATTGATGTATAGTAGTGCATTACTTATGACTTACTGAGTTATAAACTCACCCGGTGTTTCCTTGTCACCCATTATAGGTTGCTTGGACTCATCTATTTTTGCGGGTCGGGCCGTCATCGAAGTCATCACACCGGATAGCAAGTTTTGGTATTTTCTTCTTAGTGTGCTTAGAAGATCATTTTGGTGTATAAGCTAGTATGTTGTGTTTGAATTATGCATGTAAACTTTAAGCCATGCGAAAATGGCACGAATGTTCGATTGAGTTGGATCAAGGGTAGGCATGAATGGACCTAGTTACTTTCGTAACAGATGCTGGCAGCAGCAGTGTCATGAGATTGAAAATCACTAAAATAGTGGGTGGAATTATTGATGAATAATTTGTATCGAAGCTCGATGAGTCTGCTTTCATGAGGTAGTAACGAAAAGATCATATGGGCAGTATATTAAGAGATAATCAGATTTTTGTGGGACAGGGCCAGAACGGTTTCTGGATTCCCTGCTCCGACTTTGGAAATTCATTATAAATTAACCAGAGATAATTAGGGGTCGTACCATATATGTACAGATTCCTCTCTGAGTCTAGTTTTCATAAAATAACGGCATCAGTATTGAAGTCCCGTGCAGGGAGATATTCAAATCGTAATGGGCAAAGGTCAGTGTAGTCGACCCCTGCAACTTGGGAGACTTTGACTAATAAACTGTACTAATTGGCCCGACCAAAAATTCTAGAAAAAAATACATAGATGGGCCCATGAGTCTAGTTTCTGGGAAAATTACGAAACTGATTTTCGAGTTACGAAACTCAAGATATGATTTTTAAACCGGCTAGTACACAGATTGGGCAGTGTCTGGAAAATAAATTTTGTAAGGGGTTAAGCCAGTTAAC